>NC_138770.1:114873095-115079595 GCF_965119305.1 Pelophylax lessonae | reverse complement strand
GACGCGGGTGTGCTATACTTTTAGGTTTGGCCCAACCACGACCCCAATGTGCAGCCCTTAATCTCCCTGCACCGATAGGCCAACAAGCCTTCCTTCATTTTCTCTTGTTTCAGTAATGTCAATCTTTCTCAACCAGGGTTCTGTGGTGTGCTTTTCAGATAAGTAACCACTGAAACCAATGATCTTGGCTATGGAGGGGGGTTGTGGGGAATTCTTTACCCAAATGTAAGGAGTGTTCTTCCCAGTGATGTACCAGAAGCTGTAGATACAGAAACCAGAAAAAACTATTGAACCATAAATCAATGTCCAGCCACACAGACGGTGTAATTGTATTTTTTTTTTTCATTATGTAGTATCTATCCTTGCACATGAGCAAAGGATAATGCCAAAATATCATCTAGTGATGAACAGCTATACTAGATATCACAGCAGATATTCAGATAAGAGACGCTTGCTGGAACATAATGATGAGCAATGCATGTCTGAGCGCAGAGGACCTAGAATCACCTCTACCACCAGGAGCAGAGTATCATTTATTAAAAGAGACTACTGAAATACTTGAAAGGAGATTTTCAGTCTTGCAAATTTGAAGTATTTCTATACAGGCTGAAAAATTTAAATTTTTGCCTTACAAATGTTTATTGTAATTAGCCTTTAATTGGCAATGCTGCATTGCTAAGGGAAACTAGCTCCTACGGCCATATCAAAAAGTAAAAGAAGAACACATTTGGGACCCACCCAGATGCACTCTGGTGAGCCCCGGAGGGATGGAGAAGAGAACCAATGACTGACTGACAGTCAACGCTCTGTGCTCAGAGCAGACCTGAGAACTGAGCAATCAGCGGTGTTTGACCACTCAGTTCTTGGTATAGAGCCAGCAGGGGGCTGAATCAATGCTGCAGCCATCTAGGTGAGTATGTATGTTTGTTTTTTTATAAACCAATACTTCTCTTAAGATACCTCTAATTTACAAAATTGATAGATTGATAGATTAAAGTGGTTGTAAAGGCTGAAGGTTTTTTACCGTCATGCATTCTATGCTTGAAGGTTAAAACCTTCTGTGTGCAGCATCCCCTCCCCCTTATACATACCTGAGCCCATGTCGATCCAGCTTTGTGCATGAGAGCAGCTGCTCTCTTGGGCCTCTCCAGCCTCATTGGCTGAGACACAATAGCAGGAGTGAACTTCAGATTAACAGGAGTAGACTATAAATAACTGAAATACAATGTACAAAATAATATAACAATTTATATTTTATCATAAAGACTCTTTAATGAACTGTACTGACAATTGACAAATAGGGTCCACTGTAGGAAAAATGTGAAGTTGTGCATTTAGGGGCTAAAAGCATAAATGTATTATATAATCTAAATCTGGTTAGGGTGTAAAATTGAGATGATCAGTAAAGGCCCGTACACACGTACCGATCGTCGGCATACAAACGTCGGTGGACGAAGGATCTGCCGATGTACGCGTGTTAGTATGGTGCCTCCGACAGATGTCTGCGCACAATCCGCGGACAAAAGTCTTTCTTGCAAACATGAAAATTTTTGTATGCCGACACCAGAACGGACGATTGTTCGCCTGTCAGTACAGAATTCGGCCCGACAGACCGCAGATTTGCAAGACTGGGCATGCTCAGAAAATAGAAAACACAGGGAAAGTTAACCATTACATGACATCACTTCTGCAGTCGGCGGACAAAATTCTTGTGCTGTCCTTGTGCTGTTTTGCACTTTTCAGCAGACACCGACATCCCGGGGAGAAAAGAGGAACATTTGTATGCCGACCATCGGTACGTGTGTACGGGGCTTTAGGCTCCATTTAGACACGTTTCGAATCCAGCAGCAAGAATCTACGTATTCCCTGTGGCTGGGATTTCACAGCTGTGTGCAGATAGTGGCACCAAGCCAGTGCAGTGCAATGCCAGACTGTCAGCAGCCGCAGCTATTCATGTCTGTTCACACAGCCTGTGATTACCTGTGGTGATCGTGGCTAGACACAATTTGTAAGTACCTACAGTAGTGCTGGGCAGGAAGGAAGAATTTATTTAACAGCTTTTCCTTCTCTCTGTCTTTTTGTAGCCAGAATCCTTTCATTGTCCTTTATGGTGCCAATGTGTTCTGGCCTCGCTTTCTTACTATTTATATACCGTATTTATCGGCGTATAACACGCGCCGGCGTATAACACGCACCCAATATTTGGAGAGAAATTTCAGGAAAAAAGCTTAAATTTAACATAAACAGCTTTGAACTCAGAACATTTTTTTTTCTTTAAATCAAATGATATCTCACCAGTGCCCATGAATGCATCCTCATCAGCAGTGTCCAACAATGCAGCCCACCAGCAGTGTCCATATATCCAGCCTCAATATATGCAGCCCACCCAGCAGTGTCCATACATGCAGCCCACCAGCAGTGTCCATACATGCAGCCCACCAGCAGTGTCCATAAATGCAGCCCACCAAGTGTCCCTACATGCAGCCCACCAAGTGTCCATACATGCAGCCCACCAAGTGTCCATACATGCAGCCCACCAAGTGTCCATAAATGCAGCCCACCAAGTGTCCATAAATGCAGCCCACCAAGTGTCCATACATGCAGCCTCGCAAGCGCAATGTCCAAATATGCAGCATCGCAAGCGCCATTGGAACTGACCTCATTTGTTTAAAAAAAGACCGGGAAGCAGCGCCGAGAGCAAAAAGGGGCGGCCGGGGCCGAGAAAGAAGGACGAGCTGTCATAAGAGCAGAAGGGGGACGGGCCCGAGCTGAGGAGAAAGGGAGAACGAGCGAGCGCAGTCATCGGAAGTCCCGCCTCCTCTGCCGAGACGTGTGATGTCTGTCATAGGCGGGACTTCCGATGACTGCGCTCGCTCATTCTCTCTTCTCCTTGGCTCGGCCCGCCCCTTCTGCTCTTATGACAGCTCGTCCTTCCTTCTCCTCGGCCCGGCCCGCCCCTTCTGCTCTCGGCAATGCTTCCTGGCCGTTTTTTTTTTTTTAATATCGGCGTATACACCCACTGCTGCTTTTTCCTCCATTTTTAGGAGGAAAAAGTGCATGTTATATGCTGATAAATAACGGTACTTAAAGAATTTCTTGGAGTTTTTTTTAACTCTCTTCCGCTATGTGCATCATTTCCTGTTCTATTTTAGCCGCTTTGATTGCACTCTTACATTTTCTTTTGCATTTCTTGTAATGTTGAAATGCCGCCAATGACCCCTCAGCCTTGTATTTTTTGCAGGCCTTTTCTTTAGTTTTTATATGCATTTTTAGGTTGGAGTTTAGCCACCCAGGGTTTTTTTTAGCTCTTTTAAACGTATTCCCCTTTAGAATGCACTGGCCAATACCTTTATTTAGTATGTTCTTAAAGCACTCCCATTTTTCCTCCATGTTCTTTCTTCCTAGGATCTAATTTTATATCGTCTAACAAAGAGCGCAGTTTAGGGAATTTTCTCTTTTGAAATGTAGTGTCCTTGTATTACCCTTGTGTTTCCTATTTCTATGATTTATACTGAAACGAATTGACCTATGGTCACTGTTTCCTAAGTTGCCCTGTATTTCTACATCCGTGATCAGGTCTGTATTGCTAGTAATCAGTAGGTCTAGTAAAGCCCCTTTTGCAGTGAGAACTGAGCAATCAAACACCACTGATCACTCAGTACTCCACTCTGCTATGAGCAGAGAACAGGGACTGTCCTCACTGGAGCACTGGGCTGGGGAGAGTAGCTGGCTCAGTCTCCCAGGAGCGCTGCTTGGAGCCTGAGCCAGCTGCTGATCCAGGCATGTGGGTGCATCATGACTGTAAAGTCGCGATCGTTCCCCAGTCTAGACAAGCTTTGTGATGTCAGCGGACAGTGGGCTGCGGTAATGGACAGTAAAAGTAGAAGCAGCACAGTAATGAGCTCATTTATCCCTCACTATGCTTTCCCTTCATATTAGCTTCCTTGTTGGCATATGAGTACTGTAGCACAAATGTCTGGTTTCTTGTGCTGCTTCTCCCTCCCCCACTCTGGGCTTTGCTGTAAGGGAATGAAAGAGGCATATACCAAGTCAAATGTAGTTACTTACATGACTTGCTTTGAAAGAAATATATACTTAATTATTTTATTTTTAAATACAGAGCTCCATTCACTTGTTGCACTTGTATCTGCCTACAGTTTAACCACTTTACCACTAAGCCTATTTTTGACACTTTTTGTTTACAAGTTTAAATCAGTATTTTTTGCTAGAAAACTACTTAAAACCCCCAAACATTATATATATTTTATTAGCAAAGACTCTGGAGAATAAAATGTCGGTCATTGCAAAATTTTTTTGTCACGCGGTATTTGCGCAGCGGTCTTTAAAACGCCATTTTTTTGGAAAAAATTTGAAAAATCACATTTCACTGCATTTAAAAAATACTAAACAGTTAAGTTAGCCCATTTTTTTTGTATATTGTGAAAGTTGATGTCACGCCGAGTAAACAGATACCCAACATGTTACGGTTTAAAATTGCGCCCCCCCCTGTGGGATGGCGACAAACTACGGTCAATAGAGATCTCAATCTGTGATGCTTTAAATTTATTTAGCGGTTACCAGTTTAGAGTTAGAGTGTAGCTCTTTTATTTAAATTATTGCCCACGCTCTGGCGATCGCGGCGATACCTCACATGTGTGGTTTGAACAGCGATTTCATTCGCAGTTCGACTTGCGTATATGTTTTTTTTTTGTGCGCGAGCTAACGGTGACTGGGGCGGCTACATTTTTTTTTTTTTTCCTATTTATTTTTTCTTTTTTTTTTACTTTATTACAGGTTTTTTTAAAAAAAAAAAAATCTGATCACTTTTATTGCTGTCACAAGCAATGTAAACATCCCTTGTGACACCAATATGTAGTGACAGGTACACTTTATGGAGGGATCGAGGGTCTAAAAGACCCTAGACCCCTCCACTACACTTCCCTGTATGCAAAACGCCAAAAACGGCATTTTTGTATACAGCCGTTTTTCAAATCTGCCGCCTTTTGCAGCACAGTAACCCGGAAGTGACGTCATGGACGCCGCCTCCGGGTTACATCATCGGAGACCCGATCAATGCCGTTTCCGGCATTGATCGGGACTCCATCCAGCCGGCGGACGTGCCGGCTGGGTGCTCGGGGCTTCCGGTGGGACGGGAGCCCCGAGCAAAGCCACGGAAGGCGGCGGGAGGGGGGGCGTCCCCTCCCCCCCCCCCCCCCCCCGGGTAACGATCGAGCGGCTCCCGAGCCGCATCGGTCGTTACCGACGGAAAGCCGACCGTCGGCTTCAAACAACGGTACTGGGATGATGCCTCTAGCTAGAGGCATCATCCCGGTATAACCACGCAAAGTCAGCCGACGTAGGTCTACGTGGCTAGACGTTAAGTGGTTAACGTTACATGAACTTTGTCATAAGATAGTAACTGATTTTAGTGCCCTTCACATATGACACATAGGTAGACACATGTAAAGGCAAATGTTTCTACATTATTATTATTATTATTATGCAGGATTTATATAGCGTCAACAGTTTGCGCAGCGCTTTACAATGTGGGGGAAGACAATACAGTTACAGTACAATTCAATACAGGAGGAATCAGAGGGCCCTGCTCGTTAGAGCTTACAATCTAGAAACAAAAAGTGATTACTGAGCTATTTATATGATGTTCATGACAATGTGGATTAGTGATTGCTCGATTTCTGTTTCAATTGTTTTTATTAATATTTTTGAAGAGAGCAAAGAGTAAATAATCACTTGACAGAGTAGCGAAAAATTATTGCATGCTCTGTAGATGTTACAAGATTGAAACATAAATGGGGGGGGGGGGGGAGAAGAACTTGGCAATTCGGGTTAGGTCTTCCATAAAACCACGGGTCGGTACATGGACATAAACACATATAAACAGAGGAAGCCCGCATTGAGCTATAGACTAAATGTGAGATAACATTAACATCGTAAACACCGGGAGGTAGCCGTCCAACTACCCAGGTATTCAGAATATGAAAACAAAATATCTAAGGATCCTGAGGTCGAGACCTAACTACAGCTTAGTCACTGTAAATATGCATATAAAGCGAGAACGCCTTTATCCAGTGATTATAACTTTCAATATACTATCCAATGTCCATGTCAGTTTTATATTGGGACTCCAATCCTCCGAGTGCAAACACGAGCAACTTAAATAAGAAAAAGAGAAAGAAAGCTATTAGAGCGTGATGCCAAGGCTGGCCTAAATCAGGGGAGCCATAGTAAAGGTGAGAAAAGGAGAAGGAAAAAAGAGGTGACTCCATCCAGGATCCCCTATCAATCATTCATAAAGTCAGTTTCGTTCATTCGAGACCTGTAAATAAGCATGCCAAGGGGACCATACTTTGTTAAAGATTGATTGTTTATCCCGTAACACTCGTGATTTTTTTCATTCAACATGATCCACGTGAGTTTCCATTTGACTAGCGCAATGTCTATAAAAGGGCTTTTCCACGCTGTCACTACAGCAATGTTGTCCTCTAGGAACATAAAGTAAATTAGGGTTTGAGAGTATGTCAGTGATTGCTCCATTTCTGCTGTGTTTTTGAAGCTCTCTGCAGATTCACTGAATGCTATAAGAGTGGGAAGGTAAGTGTAAAGCTGCTGCTCTGGTATATTTTATTTGGATATCTTGCCCTGCATGGGTGTAGGTTGGGAATCTGAAGACAATAGTTATTGTGGTAGTGGTGAGCTCCAGGTTCCATGTGGCATTTGAAAAACTGAAAGCCCTCACAAATATAACCACTTGAAGACCAGGCTTTTTCTGGCACTTTTTGTTTATAAGTTTAAATTAGTATTATTTGCTAGAAAATTACTTCTAACCCCCTAACATTATATATATATATATTGTAAGGGATTAGCTCGGTGGTAGGCGTATGGGTGACCCCTTTGGGGGTGCGTTTTCACAGAGAGATAGCCGAGCAGAGGTTGAAAACAAGACTGATTTATTCATGCAATTTACTTCACACAATTGCAAGCGTCAAAACAGCCAAAATAAAATAAAAGACAAAATAAATCCTTGCCTCTGTGGGCGGCTACCTTCTCACGCTGGAACCTACCTAAGAAGTCTTTCCAACCTACTGTTGGGCCGACACTGCTGATCCTACAGCAGACACTCAAATGTCCATTTGTTTGCTTTTCACACAGCACAAACATTGTCCATTGAACATGTCCCTTTGTTTTCTTTCACACAGCACATGTTCATTTATAACAGGATCCTTTACTCTTCAGATTCTTCACATTGAACACAGTTCATTTAACAGGTCCCTTTACTCTTCACATGGAACACTTTGTCTTCTCACCTTTGAGACGTCTTCACTCGTGGTTACCCTCCTTAGCTTCACATCGCTGTAGGGGGTCTTCTCCCATGCTCACCAGCTTGTCGGGAGGCACACATCCGACTGTCCCCCTCTCCCAGCCCACACGGCGACAGGAGGCAGCAGTCCTTCTCCCATGCCCACACGGCGTCGGGAGGTACACGTATGTCTGCCTTCCTCTCCCAGCCCACACGGCGACAGGAGGCAGCACTCAATAGATTTTCTCTGGACAAATTATAGAGGCCTTGATCTCCTCATTCTGAACAGCTGAAGGCCTTTCAACTTCTTTACACCTTCCTGCTGCCTTTGGCAGCCGACACCCTATAATAATTAGTGAACTTTTCAAAGCAGGTGGGAATGTGTCTCCTCTCAGTGACTACATTCCCAGATTTACCTGACTTCCTGTCACATACCCCCCCCTCTTGTTTCAACCCTAGGGTTGGGACACATATTTCCAGGCACGCATGTGTCAGGCACTGCTGACTCACTGATAAGCCTCCTATTATCCTCAAGCTTCCGGATGAAACTGTTTTGTCATCTTCATTGACAGATTTCTCATAAATGCCACACAGTTTGTCTCTCATCTCATATACACATTCTTCAACTGCATTTTTGGCATCATTTTGCTCCTTCTCGTTTCTGTCATCTTCATTGACAGCTTTCTCATAAATGTCAGACAGCTTGTCCCTCATAACCGTCTGTCCAATCCACCATGGAGGACCGTGATCCATAGGCAACTCAATTGGGCTAGTCTTAATGTCTTCAACATTCTTAAGACGCCTCTCTCTGCAATCCATAAATGTTTTCCACAAAACTTTGAGAACCTTTGCTTCACTAAGCTTTGTTCCAAGTAGGGACTCTTGACATCCCTCTGTGACTTG
Organism: Pelophylax lessonae; assembly: GCF_965119305.1. NCBI lineage: Eukaryota > Metazoa > Chordata > Amphibia > Anura > Ranidae > Pelophylax > Pelophylax lessonae. The sequence continues at coordinate 115,071,374 of NC_138770.1, read as the reverse complement.
AGTTGCCTCTCCATACAGCTGTACACAATCATTGACTTTTTGTTGTAAAAGGGAATGATCTTCCTTCTTGAGCTTTGCTTGCTCTAAGATGCTGTGCAGAGGATTTTCCAATTGAGACAACAGGCTGTCACACATTTCTTCAAAGTGACCCCTGTTCCTTTTCCCAGAGACATCAATATCATTCACCAAACATTTCATATTCATAGGCAGATCTGAAGCATTTGCACTCATCAACTTCTTAAACTTTTCGCCCTCCTGAGCGAGTCGCAGTAAAGGCCTACTATTTGATTTGATATTGAGTTTATATTTCTTGCCAAACTCTTCACAGAAGAAGCCAACCAGAACATCATCAACATTCCTTCCACCAACATAGGGGTCAAAGGCAACAACACAGTTGAACCCAGCGATCTGGGTGGTATCCATTATAGACCTCCTCTCTGCATCAGTGAAGAAGCATGGAACTGCAACACATTCTTTTACAGGTTTCTTCAATGCACTTTCTGCTGAACTATTTGACCGCTCAAGGTCACCTAGTTCTTTTTCTCTATCTGAATTCCACATGGAATGCATCTCAAGATCACGATCAAACTTCTGCCACCCGTCTTTCACCAGTTCCATTTTGGAAACACTCCCTGAAAGGCACTTATTCATTTGCTTCACGTTTTCACCAACAGCCTTAGTTTTCCCCACTAGGTTTTCAGCCTGAACTGAGAAATCATCACATTTCTTACTCAGCTCCTTTGTTTGCTGAAGTTCTAATGATACATTTTCCAATGCTTGAAGTTTTTGAAGGAACGGTTTATTCCAAAGGGGTGATTCAAGCCACATGTCATCACATTTCTGAGGCTCACTCAGGACAGACCCCAAAACACTGATCCTTTTAAAAACTGCATCAGGCACACTATCCCCTCTTTGGGACAGATCCTCTGTTGCCTGGAATTCCTCTTCCAGTTCCTGCAACGGAATCTTCATCTCTTCTACTTGCTGTTCTAAGGCTCGCTTAGACTTTTCTAGCTCCTGAACTCTTTTCACAACATCATCCTTGGAGCTGACCAATTCTTCCATTTCTGTACGCAGCTGTTTGTCAACACTTTCTAGTTCAGCCTTACACTCTAGAGCTTCCTCCAAAGAGCGAGCCAAGAACAGGGCTTTGCTCTCGTTATCACGCACCTCCGTTTCTGCACGGGCGCGTTCTTCTGCATATTTTGCAGACACAGTCTTCTCTTCACCAAGCATCTGATCAAACTTCTTTTTCACATCTTCAACACACTGTAATGAACCAACACTTTCTTCCATGCGTTTTTTCATATCCGCTATCTGAGCTTGCAATGTTGCGACTTGCTCTGATAGGTTTTTCTTTGCTTCCGCCTCCTCTTTTAATTGTTCCAGGAAGCCATTTTTCTCATCTTCCATTTGTTTGAGCTTTGTGCTAAAACTCAGCCTTTGACACCTCTCTTCCTGTAAGAGTTCCTGCGTGTCTTGCAGCTGCGATTCCAAGATAGAAAAATCTTCCGCAATTTCTCTAGATTTGCTGTCTGCTTGAGAAAGCCGATTTGTGACACTGTCCAACTTAACCTGCAATCGGTTTGCCTTCTCTAACAGCTTAGCACACAATCGGTCACCTTCTGACACCTTGACTTGCGATTCCAGAAGCCGTGCCTCTACTTTTTCCCTCTTATGTTCACAATCTCCTTTTCCCTGCATAAGAGCCTTCACCTCATTGGCTAGTTTCTGGGAATGAGACTGTAATTCTGCCACACAGGCTTCTTTCTCCTTTAACTGCTGCTGGAAACGTTGGGCTTCACCTTTCCAACTTTCACAGTCTGCACGTAATTCATCTACCACATTGCTCAAAGTGGTGAGCTCATACACAGTACTCAGTAATTTAGCCTCTCTTTCACTTTTCTCGTTGTCGCTGAGAGACAATGTCGTTTTCAGAGCGACATTCTGTTCCTGCGACTCCTGCAGGTCTATTTTTGTAACTTCCAAACACTGAAGACTTTTTTCCAGCTGATTACTCAACTCCAACATATCAGCCATACTTTGCTTCTGCAAAGTCTGAATTTCACTTTCCTTTTCCATGAGGATGGTATCTTTCTCCATTATAGTCTCTCTGCGTTTTTGCAACTCGACCAAAAGAAGAGCAGTGGATTCTTCCCACTGTGACACATGAGACTTGAGTAGTTCATTCGTTTCCTGCAAGTTTCTATTCTCCATCTTAAGCAATTCCACGGCTTGTTCCTTTTCTTCCATTTTCCGTTGCAAGGCATCCAACTCAGCCCTGCACACATACTCGGTTTCTTCCAAACCGATGGCCTCCATTGGCTGCTGGCGTCTCTGTTTCCAGCCTGCCATGCTCTCTTGATGAGCCTTTTGTTGAGCTGCAAAGCTCCGCTGAAAATCCGCATTTGCCTGCTGTTGAGCTGCATTTGCCTGCTGTTGAGCTGTATTTGATATAATCAGTTGTTTCAACATCTCCTCCATTTTGAGCTTACTTTTCATCTGAGCACACTGCGTCTCCATAGCAGTTTCATCAGTGTTGCTAGGGACAAAAACCTTCCTCTTTAGTATACTCTCTAGGCATGGATGGGGCTGGTTCAGACGGTAACATCCCCTCCATCCATAGAATCCGGTCTCTCATTTCATCTATCTTTGCATTCTTCAGGCGTTTTGAACGCCCCATCTTCAATAACTCCACAAACAAATTTTTCACAGTCCAGCAAAAAATTTTCAGACCACTGTCTCTTTAACACATGTAGTTTTTCTCTCTCTTGCAAGATCTCTTTTCCTGCACACACAGTTTGTGCAGTCACTTGCACCAGACACAACAAAGTTCATCAAATAATTTTGAGACCGCTGTCTCTTTAAAACACTTTTTTTTTTTCTGTCAGGATCTTCTCTCCTGCACACATAGATTGTGCAATCTCATGCACCAGACAAAGTTCATCAAACATTTGCACTTCCTTGCAGGGATCTTGCTGCTTATGCCCACTGCATACCTCCACCATATGTAAGGGATTAGCTCGGTGGTAGGCGTATGGGTGACCCCTTTGGGGGTGCGTTTTCACAGAGAGATAGCCGAGCAGAGGTTGAAAACAAGACTGATTTATTCATGCAATTTACTTCACACAATTGCAAGCGTCAAAACAGCCAAAATAAAATAAAAGACAAAATAAATCCTTGCCTCTGTGGGCGGCTACCTTCTCACGCTGGAACCTACCTAAGAAGTCTTTCCAACCTACTGTTGGGCCGACACTGCTGATCCTACAGCAGACACTCAAATGTCCATTTGTTTGCTTTTCACACAGCACAAACATTGTCCATTGAACATGTCCCTTTGTTTTCTTTCACACAGCACATGTTCATTTATAACAGGATCCTTTACTCTTCAGATTCTTCACATTGAACACAGTTCATTTAACAGGTCCCTTTACTCTTCACATGGAACACTTTGTCTTCTCACCTTTGAGACGTCTTCACTCGTGGTTACCCTCCTTAGCTTCACATCGCTGTAGGGGGTCTTCTCCCATGCTCACCAGCTTGTCGGGAGGCACACATCCGACTGTCCCCCTCTCCCAGCCCACACGGCGACAGGAGGCAGCAGTCCTTCTCCCATGCCCACACGGCGTCGGGAGGTACACGTATGTCTGCCTTCCTCTCCCAGCCCACACGGCGACAGGAGGCAGCACTCAATAGATTTTCTCTGGACAAATTATAGAGGCCTTGATCTCCTCATTCTGAACAGCTGAAGGCCTTTCAACTTCTTTACACCTTCCTGCTGCCTTTGGCAGCCGACACCCTATAATAATTAGTGAACTTTTCAAAGCAGGTGGGAATGTGTCTCCTCTCAGTGACTACATTCCCAGATTTACCTGACTTCCTGTCACAATATATATATATATATATATATATATATATATATATATATATATATATATTATATATATTATATATATATATATATATATATATATATATATATATATATATATATATATATATATATATATATATATATATATATATATATATTTTTTTTTTTTTTTAGCAGAGATCCTATGGAATAAAATGGTGGAAGTATTTGTGCGGCGGTTTTGCAAACGCAATTCTTTGGGAAAAAATACACTTTAACCACTTCCCACAAACTGACGTACCTGTACGTCGGCTTGAAGAAGTGGTTGTACAGTACCAGGATGATGTCTGCAGCTGCAGGCATCAACCCAGTACAGTTTTATAGAGCTGGCGGTCGGCTTTCAGGAAAAAATAGCCATTGCGGGTCAGCTGTCACTCGCCCGTTATCCCAGCGAGTGGGAGGGGACGTGTCCACCCCCCCGCGCGGCTCTGTGCGAGTCTCCTGTCCCACCGGGAGACCCGAGCAGCCAGCTGGCAGGTCCGCCGGCTGGTTGGAGTCCCAAACCAAGCCGCATGCGGCTTTGATCGGGTCTCCGATCATGTAAACTGGAAGTCACGTCACTTCCAGTTTACTCAGCTGCCAATTGCGCTGATTCAAAAATAATTCAGTATTCAAAAATGTAAATTTCAGCATTTTGAATACTTTGAAGTGCAGTGGAAGGGTCTGGGGTCTTTTAGACCCCGATCCCTCCATAAAGAGTACCTGTCACTGTATATTACTTTCACAAGAGATGTTTACATTGCTTATGACAGCAATAAAAGTGATCAGATTTTTTTTGTAAAAAAAAAAAAACAGTGCTAAAAAAATAAAAACTGCAGTCAGATCAAGACCCCAATGAGGACAACGAGCATACAGATGAGCTTCCCTGAGACGGTTCCTGACAGTTTCTGCAGAAATTCTTTGGTTATGCAAACCGATTGTTGCAGCAGCTATCGGGGTGCTGGTCTCAGACGATCTTGGAGGTGAAGAAGCTGGATGTGGAGGTCCTGGGTTGGTGTGGTTACACGTGTTCTGTGGTTGTGAGGCCGGTTGGATGTATTGCCAAATTCTCTGGAATGCCTTAGGAGACGGCTTATGGTAGAGAAATGAACATTCAATTCACAGGCAACAGCTCTGGTGGACATTCCTGCAGTCAGCATGCCAATTGCAAGCTCCCTCAAAACTTGCAACATCTGTGGCATTGTACTGTGTGATAAAACTGCACATTTAGAGTGGTCTTTATTGTGGCCAGCCTAAGGCACACTTGTGCAATAATCATGCTGTCTAATCAGCATCTTGATATGCACCACCTGTGAGGTGGATGGATTATCTCGGAAAAGGAGAAGTGCTCACAAACACAGATTTAGGCTCCTTTCACACTTGGAGTCCATCTGCGGACTCCATTTTTCTCAGCAGGGGATCGATCCGCCGATCCCCCGCTGAGCAGGTGGATGGCAGCTCTGTCTCTGCGCTGTGTGCAGAGACAGAGCTGTCAGGTCCCCGCTGTTCTCTATGGGGGAATCGGATGAGAACGGATCGCCTGTCTGTTCTCATCCAATCCCATCCGATCCGCTGGACAGATGGAAAATAGGGTTTCCATCCGTCCAGATTTGACAGACCGGATTGGATCAGATGTCAGCAGACATGTCTCCGCTGACATCCGATGCCCCATAGAGATGCATAGGGTATCCGTTCAGATCCGCCTGAAAAACTGACAGGCGGATCTGAACGGTCTGGAAGTGTGAAAGGGGCCTTAGACAGATTTGTGAACAATATTTGAGAGAAATAGGCCTTTTGTGTACATAGAAAAAGTCTTAGATCTTTGCGTTCAGCTCATGAAAAATTGGGGCAGCTCATGAAAAATTGAGGCAAAAACAAAATTGTTGCGTTTATAATTTTATTCAGTGTATGTTTAAATCTGCTCCCACCCCTTCAATATCCTGTTCTAACTACCTTGTGAAAGGAAGATGCCTATACTTACCTATTCCCAGAGCGCGGTGGTCTAGTCATATGATCTCAAAAGTGGCCAGCTTCAGGGGAGAGGAGAGATTGCAGACAACAGCTGGAATGCCTGTGTGGTGACATCACCCATAAAATTACTATGAGCCATTCATTGTTGACTGTCCCTCTTCTCTCCTGAAGCCAGCCAATCAAGTGACCTGACCGGAGCGCGCTGAGAATGCTTAACCACTTGCCGACCGCCGCCCGACTATATATGGCGGCGGGCAGCCCCTCACAGGCAAAGTGACGTACCGGTACATCACTAGCCTGTGAGCCAATAGGGGGCGAGCGCGCGCCGCCGGAGGCGTGCTCCCGCCCCCGCTCGTTCCCTAAGCAGCCCGCGCGTGTGACCGACGGGCCCGATGTCCGCCGGTCACTCGCGATCGTCGAATACAGCGGGAGAAAGGCAGGCGGCTAATGTAAACAAAGCCGCCTGTCTTTCTCCCCTGTGTAACAGCAGAGATCATACGATCCTGCTATGTAGGACCGTTGATCTCTGCTGTTACACACACAGCCACATCCAATCACAGTTAGAAGCACGCCCCTAGGGACACAATTAACCCCTCCCTCTCCAATAAAGTTAACCCCTTCCCTCCCAGTGTCATTTTTACAGTAACAGTGCATATGTATACCACTGATTACTGTAGTAATGTCACTGGTACCCCCAAAAGAGTCAAAAATGTCAGTCAAGGGTCCGATCTGTCCGCCGCAATGTCGCAGTCCCACAAAAAACATTGCAGATCGCCGCCATTACTCGTTAAAAAAAAAAACAATAAAAATGACAAAAATCTTTCCCTTAGTTAGTAAACGCAATAACTTTTGCGTAAACCAATCAAAATACGCTTTTTGTGATTTGTTTTACCAAACATATGTAGCAGAAAACAAATTGGCCTAAAATGTTAAAAAAATTTGATTTTTACATTTTTTGGGGGGGGAATTTCATATTAAAAAAATTTGAAAAATATTGTTATTTTTTCAAAATTGTCGCTCTTTTTTTGTTTATAGCGCATGATCAAAAAAATCGCACAGGTGATCAAATACCACCAAAAGAAAGCTCTGTTTGTGGGAAAAAAGGACATCAATTTCATTTGGGTACAGCGTCGCACGACCGCGCAATTGTCCGTTAAAGTCACGAAGTGCCGAATCGCAAAATAGGCTCTGGTCAGGAAGGGGGTAAAATCTTCCTGGGCTTAAGTGGTTAAGTATAAGCATCTTCCTTTCACAGGATAGTTAGAATAGGATTTAGAAGTGGGGTAGGAGCATAGCTAGCAATAGCCTGGAATTCTGCTTCAGAAATGCTTGGGACAAGCATAAACCTATATTTAGAAAAAATAAATAAAAAAACAGCAATGAAAAAAAAAAAAAACATATATAAATACATTGAAAAAAATGGGCCTGTCCGCTGATGGACCATTTGGTATTTTTTTTTTTGCCATCACTTTTCTATGTTTCTATATGAGCTGCACTGAAAGGAGCCTGGAGAAGATTTGACTTCTTCTTGTACTCTGCCAGGCTAACAGCATAGCTGTACATTAACATTCAAGTAGATTCTATATAACTGGAAAGCTAAACTTCTCAGTCTGTGAAGCAAGTAAATTCCTGCAATTGCTGAAGGGTTTCCTCGTCTCAATGGGAGTTTATTACATTTAAACGACACCATGCACAGTAGTTTTCATTCTGTATGGGGTGAGTAGTGTCGGCGTAAGTCCCTCAGGAAAATAATTGGCAGATGTTCTACATTCGCACTTCAACACCTGGAAGTTATTCCATGATATGTAACAGGTGTTCCCAAAATTGTAACTATTATAAGAACACAAGACAATATATGAATCATATACTGTAGTCCTCCAGGCTCAGATACCTAACCCCTTTTTTACAAAAACAACTATGAAAATTCTATATTTTTGAAGAAATAGGAAGACATTGACATTGAAATGCATTGTACAAAAATATAGTTTATGCATTGAATTCTCTCTCTGCAGGACCCATTTTTTATTTTTTTTAGACACAAGCTATAATGTGTGTTTTAAAACTGAAAATTACTTAAAAACACAAAAACAAAACATGATATATTTCCCGAAAGCAGAAGACCCATAGAAAAAAATCATGATTGCTAAAAATTTTGATGGCGATATTTTTGGTTATCAAACCTATATTTGAAGTAAAAAAAAAAACAATTCTAGTTAATTTTCTCGTACACAAGCAATACAATCCCCATTTTGTGTTGCATTGATAGATACCAATTATTTTATGCTGCAAAATTCTGTGCGCCCACAAAATGGCAAAGAACTACGACAACCCAACATTTCCTGTAGCTGATGCTTTAAAGAAAAAAAAAAAAACGTACAGCTCATCTGTTTTGAGTTAGCAATGGCTCTAGGCAGGCTGCTGTTGGAAACCACAGGGCCCCATACAGCCAACCTGACAGGGCCCCTCCCCCAAATAAACACAGTTTACTATGCTTCAATTATGAATGAACACAGTGAGTGATTGGTACCAATCATTCATTGTGTTCATTCAGGAAGGGAAGTGGCTGGTAAATATGATATTTACAGGACCCTTCCCACACTCTCCATCCTGAAGGATTGTATTGTGTGCTTGTAGCTGCCAGCAGTAAGGAGAGGAGGAAAGCTGTCACCACTTTGGGGGGTAGGGGAGCGCACAGGGGGGCCTGGCCAGCAGAGGGAAATGTATGATGCACAGGGAGGGGGCCAATTACTGGAACTGATTCTTTGTGTGGCTCTCTGCAGCGGCTGCAAGCTGACGGGAAGAAAAAGAGAAGAAGCCACCATTCAGCTGCTGCAGGGAGAACTCTAATAGGGAGCAGTTCCTGTAGTTGCCCTCCCATGGCACCGATTACCCTCCTTGCCAACACTTGATTCACCTTGCTGCCTGGACCCCCCTGCTGGCCTGTGGCCTGAGCCCTGTACAGGAGGACCGGCGGTACCCCTTCATCCACAGCCCTGGCTCTAGGATTATTCTTCCCACTCCAGGATGTGTAGTGATATCCATTATGTGTTCTGCAAATGAGGTTTATGTATGACAGTGCGTCCTAAGAGTGCGAATGTTAAAGTATTTGCATGGGGACAGGGTTCTTTTATTTCTTATATTTATGTGTTTTATTCAAAATTATTATTTTTTTATTAACTTTGGTTTTTACTGAATATTCAAGCAAACATACAGAGGAATTGCCTTAAAAAATCATGAGTCACCAACACAGCTCAATGGGATGTATGATACAAACACAGTAAAGCGCTGTTCAAACTGTTGGCACTATATATATAAATCCTGTGTTTTAATAATATTAATACAATGCAAATATAGGGCTAGCAAAAATGAGAAGTAGACCTGGTTTTATTATTTTTTTTATAATTTACCTAATTGTTTTTTTTTTTTTTTTCATTTATCATTATTACCTTTGTAAAAGTGTTGTACAGTGCAAGGTTCAAAGGGACATCATTGTTTTTTTTTTTTTTTTTAAATAATAAAATATTAAATAATATATGGGGCCACTGCATTCATGTTTAGACAGAGGAGAAGTCAGCAAAGGTAAGGCGGTAAGGTCACTGGATCGCGGCTAATAAAGTATAAAACTAGGCTACCTGCACTCAATGGGGGTTGGGGGACTGTAGTAAAGAGGTGAGGTTCTCCTTAAAAAAATATAAATATACAGTGTCATTCTTTTTTTGTTACAGCTAGCTAATAAAGTTTGCTAAGATCAGATTTTAATTATTTTTTAATGTGTATGTAAAAGCAAAACAAACATTTTTTTAATCCTTTTTTTTTCCCATTTGGGAGATTTTTCTTCACTTTTTGTCCCGGAGACACAGCAGGAACTAAAAGGAAATCAGTACAAAGCAATGGGATATCCTCTCTTAGATAGCTGGCACCAGCAGAACGGATTTTCCCATTGGAAGATTTCCTTTTACCTTCATTTCCTGTAGTCACTAAAAATGTTTGGACACTCAATTAAAACACAAACGACAATAAAAACTAAATCGGAATGCTAACCCTTACATATTCTATGAAAATGGCTTTATATATCTCTTTTAAGCACATACTACAAAAAGATATATGGGATACAGATGTTTTATTTAAGATAAAGTAGGAAAGGCTTAAACGTCATGCTAATTTAATTATTGTTGCATCCAGCTAAGGAGATTTCCCTTCACTTTCTGTGCTGGAGACACAACAGGAAATCAGAGAAATTTCCCATCTCAGAGAATGTGTCCCAGGAATAATTGTCCCCAATTGTCCCCAGTGAGAGAGGACTTTCCCTCACTAGGGGGTCTATTTATCATTTTTTTTACCCAAGATTCACACAACATTCACCCATTTTCCAATAAGATTCCAGTAGAAAATAAGTGGATATTGGGTGAAAATTGTTTGTACTGTGGTTATCATATTTTATAGATATTTTTATTTACATTTTACAGTCTTTTTTTTAAACAAATGGCTGCATTTTTTTAATGACTGAGAGGGATTTACAAATTCAAGCACAAATAGGAAAACAGCATTGCTCCCTCAGGCCCTGGTAGAATAATGAGATCTTTGTGACAGCTGTGTTAGGAGATTTCTAGTTTGCTTCATTGGGAACCCTGTCTTTCAGCAAAAAGACTCCGGCTATAATTGGCATTCATTTGAGTTTTCTTAAAGTCCAGGGTGTACAGTATATAAATCCTGCTCCCCTTCGGTCTTTTCAATATACAGTACAGTTTCAAGCCTTTTGTTATATTTGTTTGAAAAAATGTACTATAAAAAAAATTTTGGGAGCACCCCAGCCAGATTATAAAACTGACTCCTGGATGTATGGATGGACTCTGCTAGGCATTCCTGGATGTAAGGGTGGACTCTGCTGGGCATTCCTGGATGTAAGGGTGGACTCTGCTGGGCATTCCTGGATGTAATGGTGGACTCTGCTGGGCATTCCTGGATGTAAGGGTGGACTCTGCTGGGCATTCCTGGATGTAAGAGTGGACTCTGCTGGGCATTCCTGGATGTAAGGGTGGACTCTGCTGGGCACTCCTGGATGTAAGGGTGGACTCTGCTGGGCAATCCTGGATGTAAAGGTGGACTCTGCTGGGCAATCCTGGATGTAAGGGTGAACTCTGCTGGGCATTCCTGGATGTAAGGGTGGACTCTGCTGGGCATTCCTGGATGTAAGGGTGGACTCTGCTGGGCACTCCTGGATGTAAGGGTGGACTCTGCTGGGCACTCCTGGATATAAGGGTAGACTCTGCTGGGCAATCCTGGATGTAAAGGTGGACTCTGCTGGGCAATCCTGGATGTAAGGGTGAACTCTGCTGGGCACTCCTAGATGTAAGGTGGAACTCTGTTGGACACTCTTGGATGTAAGGGTGAATTCTGCTGGGCACTCCTGGATGTAAGGGTGGACTCTGCTGGGCACTTCTGGATGTAAAGGTGGACTCTGCTGGGCAATCCTGGATGTAAGGGTGAACTCTGCTGGGCACTCCTAGATGTAAGGCGGAACTCTGTTGGACACTCTTGGATGTAAGGGTGAATTCTGTTGGACACTCCTAGATGCAAAGTAGATAGGAAATCCTGGATGTAAGAGGGGACTCTAATGGGCACTCCCGGATATAATGGAGGACCCTGATGTGCTCTCCTGGGTGTAAGAAGGGGACTCTAAGGGGCACTGCTGGATGTAAAGAGGACACGCTGATGGCCACTCCTGGATGTAAGAGAGGCCTATGGTGGGACTTATTCATTCATTCATTAAAGTTTTGCATTCATTTATAAAACTGTGGTAGTTTTTATGCCCCTTAAATATTTTTAAAATGTACCATGTAGCCTTGATACTACATAGTTTGCATTAGACCAAAAAAAAAAAAAATAGTGACAACTGAGGAGTAATGAAGAAAAGAAGGATTTGGGCTCTAACGAGGGGCTTGTTATTTATGGCATTATCATTTTATTCTGTGCCCAAACGAGCAGCACCAAAAGCCAGCATTCCTGTGCTAAAAACTATAGACTGATTCAGAAAACACAGCCTGTATACTTAATTAGAGCCTACAGTAGCTGCTCCTATGCACACATATATTATTAAACTATAAACAGAGAAAAAACATTCCTTGCATTTACAGACATGATAAGGTGACCTGCATTAAGTAGAGCGCACTCAAAGCCATATGTAAAGAAGTTTAAAGGATAAGTTCACCTTTCGTAACATGTTACATAATACACTCATATTCAGGGTGTACCATGTAACATAGTATGAACGGACCGGCCCTGCACCTTCCCGATGCCCGCTGTGACAGCTAGCGGGGTTCTTCTCCCTTGCTGTCACAATTTTTAAAAAGCGCAGCCGAGTGGGGCTCTGCCTTCGTCCAGCCATGTCACTGATTGACAGCGCTATGTGCATTGGAAACTACAGGGTCCAGCAGCCTTTGCGGCTGTCAGCTTGTAAGTTTTCAATTAACTACCACGACTCTGTGTGGTAATTCATTCATGCTTCCTGTCAGATTGTATCTGCTTGCCTGTATGGGATTTGTATGGGGACGTAGATACACTGGCAGATCTGGAGTAGACCTGCATGGCACCAGTGATCTGCTGATCATTGGTGCAATGCTTTACAGGCTCAAAAAATAAATAAATAAATGCACATTTTATTATCTGCAAATAATTTTTTACCAAAAAGTGAACTTATCCTTTAAAATGAACCCCTTTAAAGTGTCCGAGCCATTCAGCCTTTAAAGTGTGGGGAATAACATCTACAAAACTTGGAGCACAACACAACTATCCTTCCACCAAGAGATCAGAAGATATAACAATTATCTCTATCCTCACAAAACCTTACATTGCTATAGGCGTTTGCAGATGGCTGCTCAATAAAGCTTCCCTTATTGTCAAACATTAACTTTTTCATTGGAATAATAAGGGGAACTGGCGCCTAGGAGTTCCTTGAAAAAGGTGGAGAGCCTTCCAAAATTAAGTATAATCTATCAGAAATGCAGCCAATGAACCATAGCAATGCTATGTATGCAATGATCTGAAAACATAATTAGCGCAATACCTGTAGATTAATCTTTAATATGTCTAATAAATGTGGTTAAAATACTAAATTCCTAATGGTGATATCTGTTTATGGATAAAAGATTAAATTAATTGTATAATAATTACAAAGTGCTAGTGTATGTACAAACTGCAAAATATAAATAGATAAATATATCCAATTGTGAATAAATCATCCTATATTAATCTCAAACACGGTGGTATAGACATATGTTATTGTGATAAAATCTATGAGTTTATCAATGCACTACCTATTATTATGGAAGTACATGACTCCTTGATTAATTTTAAAGTGAAATAGATAAGGTGAATAAATTATTGTTGAATCAAATGTAAAAAATATTAAAATGATCAAAATTGATCAAGAAAGTGCTGGTGCAAAAATGTGAAAAATGTGCTAAATTAAAATGCAAATCAATGTGTTATTTATGGCAGCTGTTGGCTGCTGATTACTATTAAATATATGTGTGTTATATGCTAGTTAATAATCTTATATAATCAATTTATTAGAAGTGAGCCAAGTAATGCTAGTAAAATGAATCCTCCAAAAGGGAAGTGCTAGTGCAATAAATAATTAATTCATAAAAAAGTGCTAGTGTAGTCCAAAAAGCTATGCATATTTTATATCAATAAGCAATCACCACAGTAATTATCCAAAATAAATATGACAACAATGGATAAATGGTGTAGATTATAAGGAGTCCATCAAACAAAGTCCATATGTGAAGGAATGTGATGAACACTTGTGAATTAAGCAAAATGTCTATTTTTCTGTGTATTTTTCTGTACATGTACATATCTTTTTCCTGTCTTCCTTACTCAAAATGGCCGTTACTAGATACCCCCCACCACCGACAATGGAATGTTAGAAGAAAGATGGAGCCTTGGCACAGTGCCTTCAAGATAAGATAACATTCATAAACTGGAAGGGGACCCCCTTATAATGGACATGACTAATCAGAAAGCTGCAAATAATCAGTATTATGCTAATATTATGCTTATGACGTACTAACATATGACTCCGCCTACTAACTATATAATAGGCTGTCCATTAGGAATAAACAGGAAGTATCATTTACCTGAACAATGTGTGTCAGTCTGTGATATCCTCGTGCATGCACTCTAATTACCTATCTAATCAGATCCAGCAGCAAGAAATCTATTTTGAACCTGATTGAGGTTTGAGAACCATTACACATATTTAAATCATCCAGTGACAAAGTGCAAAAAGTGCTATTCATCCAAACGCAGGTGTTCACAGTGAATACTTTGATCAGTTTAATATTTTTTACATTTGATTCATCAATAATTTATTCACCTTATACATTTCACTTTAAAAATTAATTAAGGAGTCCGGTACTTCCATAATATTAGGTAGTGCATTGATAAACTCATAGATTTTATTCCAATAACATATGTCTATTCCACCGTGTTTGAAATTAATATAGGATAATTTCATCACAATTGAATATATTTATCTATTTATATTTTGCAGTTTGTACATACACTAGCACTTTGTAATTATTATCCAATTAATTTAATCTTTTATCTATAAACATATATCACTATTAGGAATTTAGCATTTAAACCACATTTATTAGACACATTAAAGATTAATCTACAGGTATTGCGCTAATTATTTTTTCTGATCATTAACTTTTTTATAGTTTTGCTGACTTCATTATAAATGATGTTATCTAATGGCTCTTTAATAAAAGGGTGTAGTGGCAGATCGTGGAGTACTACATAGTTCCATAGTAAAGAAATGTATCAGCGCAAGTTTGTATTCCCCTCTATAAATGAATAATTTTATCTATTCATCTAAAGTATTAATACCTCACAGTGCCTCATAAATCTTTCACAATACTCATATCTAAAAAGCAGTGCAAGAATTGGTTAGTTCAAAAAAATGACTATTTCAAAAAAGTGCTAGTGCAACAAAATCTGTGCAGTGTAATCAAAAACTGAATATAAATATATTCATCAAAAAGTGCTAGTACAAAATATAAAAATACCAAAAATACCAAAAATTATCTGTGCAATATAATCAAAACCAATAAAAGTATAAATATAAATGAAAATAAAAAAAAACAGAATTAATTCATCAATAAATTCATATAGAACATGTGCAAAATTAGATGCTAGGATAAAAAAAATAATTAATAAAAATAATCAATAAAAAAGCAATATTCAATCTTCATTTCCCAAGTGAATATAAAAAAGTGCAAAAAAGTGTCTACCGAATGGTACAATTTCTTCCTTTAAAAAGATGTGCAAAACACCCAACACTTCCACTGTATCCCCTCAAACTGACTTGCCAGCTGGTCAAATTATTAATCACCAAAGGATGGTCTTTCCATCTTTCCATCTTTCCATACAGGCACTCTCACAGGGATAGGTAAGGGCAATATTTTGAAAGAAAGGAAGAGCCAATATAGTGTAATTCCGTAAAAAAAAAAAAAAAAAAAAAATTCACTTATTTCTTAAAATATAGGCTTTTACACTCACATTGTTCTGTGTCTACGCGACACTGAGGATAACAAACATTCGTCCTTCACTCCGACTGCACAGCCAAGCCGCAAGTGTAAGGCAGACCTGTGCAGGTGGTGCTTGGCATCCTGGTCCCACCCTACTAATTTTGTCAGACGACATACTGGGACAGCGGTAGGACCCTAATTAACCACTTAAGCCCCGGAGGATTTGGCTGCTAAAAGACCAGGGGGTATTTTGCGATTCGGCACTGTGTGACTTTAACGGACAATTGCGCGGTCGTGCGACGCTGTACCTAAACGAATTTGACGTCATTTTTTTCCCCACAAACAAAGCTTTCTTTTGGTGGTATTTGATCACCTGTGCGATTTTTTGATCATGCACTATAAACAAAAAAAGAGCGTCAATTTTGCAAAAATAACAATATTTTTCAAATTTTTTTATATGAAATTCCCCCCAAAAAAAAGTAAAAATCAAAATTTTTTAACATTTTCGGCCAATTTGTTTTCTGCTACATATGTTTGGTAAAAAAAATCACAAAAAGCGTATTTTGATCGGTTTGCGCAAAAGTTATCGCGTTTACTAACAAAGGGAAAGATTTTTGTCATTTTTGGTGTTTTTTTTAACGCGTAATGGCGGCGATCTGCGATTTTTTTTGCGGTACTGCGACATTGCGGCGGACAGATCGGACCCTTTACTGACATTTTTGACACTTTTGGGGTGCTATACATATGCACTGTTACTGTAAAATTACACTGGCAGTGAAGGGGTTAACTTTTTTTGAGAGGGAGGGGCTATGTGTGTCCCTAGGGGCGTGATTCTAACTGTGATTGGCTGTGGCTTGAGATGTATGAACAGTGATCAACGGTTCTACATAGTAGAACCGTATGATCATCATTCATACACCGGGGAGAATGACAGGCGGCTTATTTACATCAGCCGCCTGCCTTTCTCCCTCTCCCCCGATGATCGCCGAGTGACCGGCGGACATCGGGTCCGCCGGTCACACGCGCGGGGGGGTCCGTGACCACGCGGGAGCGCGCCTCCGGTGGCGCGCACTCGCTCCCTAGACCCTCACAGGCTAGCGACATAGACCTACGTCACTCTGCCTGTGAGGGCTGACCGCCGCAGTAAATAGTCGTGCGGCGGTCGGCAAGTGGTTAAGAGAAGATTTTTTTTTACGGAATTGCACTATATCTGCTCTTCCTTTCTTTCAAAATATTACCCTTACCTATCCCTGTGAGAATGCCTGTATGGGAAGATGGGAAAGACCATGGGAAAGACCATGGAAAGACCATGGAAAACCTTTGGTATAAGTACCAACCTGCTGGAAATTGTATATAAAAAGGGGCACTTGCTAATTTATAATTTGACCAGCTACCCCATCTGGTGAGTTAGTTTGGGGGATAAGGTGGAAGGAGCATGTTGGGTCTTTTGCACTTTTTTTTATTCACTTGGGACTTTAAAGAGGATTGAATATTGTTTGTTTATTAATTATTTTTTTTATCCTAGCATCTGGTTTTGCACATGTTCTATATGAATTTATTGATGAATTATTGTTTATTTATTTATTATTATTGAATTATTGTATTGATTACCTGGGTACCTGATCCCTTTTCTGCCTATAGTTACATAGTTAGGCCCCTTTCACACAGGGAGTCGGTTCAGATCCACATGTCAGTTTTTTTGGCGGATCTGAACGGTCGCCCCATGCTTCTCTACGGGGCATCTGATGTCAGCGGAGACATGTCCGCTGACATCAGATCCGATCCGTCAAAACCGGATGGATGGAAATCCTATTTTCCATCTGTCTGGTGGATCGGATCGGATGAGAACCGACAGGCAGTCCATTCTCATCCGATTCCCCCATAGAGAAGAATGGGGACCTGACAGCTGTGTCTCCGCACACAGCGCGGAGACAGAGCTATCATCCGCCTGTCCGCCTGACGGACTCCGTGTGTGAAAGGGGCCTAAATAAGGTTGAAATAAGAAATAAGTACATCTAGTTCAACCAATAGAAGGGGGAAAAAAAAAAAAAAAAAAAAACATTCTACAGTGGGGATCGAAAGTTTGGGCACCCCAGTTAAAAATTTGTATTAATGTGCATAAAGAAGCCAAGGAAAGATGGAAAAATCTCCAAAAGGCATCAAATTACAGATTAGACATTCTTATAATATGTCAACAAAAGTTAGATTTTATTTCCATCATTTACACTTTCAAAATAACAGAAAACAAAAAAATGGTGTCTGCAAATGTTTGGGCACCATGCAGAGTTAATATCTTGTACTGCCCTCTTTTGGCAAGTATCACAGCTTGTAAATGCTTTTTGTAGCCAGCCAAGAGTCTTTCAATTCTTGTTTGAGGTATCTTTGCCCATTCTTCCTTACAAAAGTCTTCCAGTTCTTTGAGATTTCTGGGCTGTCTGTCACGCACTGCTCTTTTAAGGTCTATCCATAGATTTTCAATTATGTTGAGGTCAGGAGATTGTGAAGGCCATGGCAAAACCTTCAGTTTACGCCTCTTGATGTAATCCCCCATGGATTTAGAGGTGTGTTTAGGATCATTATCCTTTGTAGAAGCCATCCTCTCTTTAGCTTCAGCTTTTTCACAGATGGCATCAAGTTACCATCCAAAATTTGCTGAAATTTTATTGAATCCATTTTTCCTTCTACTCGTGAGATGTTCCCTGTGCCACTGGCTGCAATACAACCCCAAAGCATGATTGATCCACCCCCATGCTTAACAGTTGGACAGAGGTTCTTTTCATTAAATTCTGTGCCCCTTCTTCTCCAAACGTACCTTTGCTCATTCCGGCCAAAAAGTTCAATTTTAACCGGTCATCGGTCCACAGAACTTGTTTCCAAAATGCATCAGGCTTGTCTATATGTTCATTTGCAAAGTTCAAACGCTGATTTCTGTGGTGAGGACGTAGAAGAGGTTTTCTTCTGATGACTCTTCCATGAAGACCATATTTGTACAAGTATCTCAATAATGTACCGCAACTCCAGTGTCTGCAAGATCTTTCTGGAGGGATCGTGCAGTCAAACGTGGGTTTTGAATTGTTTTTCTCACAATCCTGCAAGCTGTTCTGTCTGATATTTTTTTTTGGTCTTCCAGATCTTGCTTTAACTTCCACTGTTCCTGATGACTGCCATTTCTTAATTACATTCCGAACAGAGGATATTGACATCTGAAAACGCTTTGCTATGTTCTTATAGCCTTCTCCAGCTTTGTGAGCGTCAACTATTTTCAGTTTCAGTTTTCTAGACAACTGTTTAGAAGATCCCATGGTGCTGATTGTTGGGGCAAGGTCAGATGAGTCTGGGCATTTAAAACCTTTGAGATTGACATCACCTGGTCTTCCCAGACGATGATTGAGAATAATCCATGACACTGGCAGATCTCAGCCTTGCAAAGGGGGCAGTGCATGCTATAAATTCTGCAGGGTGCCCAAACTTTTGCAGACACCATTTTTTAGTTTTCTGTAATCTTGAAAGTGTCAATGATGGAAATAAAATCGAACTTTTGTTGGCATATTATAAGAATGTCTAATCTGTAATTTGATTCCTTTTGGAGATTTTTCCATCTTTCCTTGGCTTCTTTATGCACATTAATACAAATTTTTACCTGGGGTGCCAAAACTTTCGATCCCCACTGTATATACACATTACTATACACACAGTTGATCCAGAGGGAGGCAAAACCCACAGCAAAGCATAATCCAATTTGCTCCAGCAGGGGAAAAAAGTCCTTGCTGATCCCCCAGGAGACAATTCGATATTCCCTGGATCAACTTTACCTATAAATGTTAGCATCCAGTTATATTATGTACATTTAGGAAAGAATCCAGGCCTTTCCCAAAACAATCTACTGAGCTGGCCAGAACCACCTATTGAGGGAGTACAGCTCTTACTGTGAAGAAGCCTTTTTGTATTTGGAGATTAAATCTCTTTTCCTCTAGACGTAAAGAGAGCTCCCTTGTCCGCTATGTTGACCTTAAAGTGCATAACTCAACACCAAGTTCACTGTATGGACCCCTTTTGTATTTACACATGTTGATTATATCCCCCCTTAATCTCCTCTTCAGAGAGAATACATTCAGTTCCTCTAATCTTTCCTCATAGCTGAGCTCCTCCATGCCTCTTATCAGTTTGGTTGCTCTTCTCTGCTAGGGCAACTTTTCATGGGCTCTTATCATTTGTCACCCACCGTTTCTCGCAGACCCCACTCTGAATCATCCATCAGTGTCACAAAGAATGCCCAGATCAATAAAAACAGCAAATCTCTCTCATTCAGCTGTATATTTAGGACCTCCTCCAGTGGCCTCTGAAGGCCTTTTTGGAGCTTTGATTGATATTTCTCATTTAGTGACAGGATAGGGTCTGCAGGTGGTTACTGATGAATGCACCAACCAATCAGAGGGTGGAACCCATGGTACAACTCCAGCCCTAGAAGGATAGAACATCTCAGTGACCTTGAAAAAACTGTCTCTAACCCAATAATATTAGACCTTCAATCTGCGCTAATGGTAAATACTTCAAAATATAAAACCGTGATAAAACAAATATGAAGTGTATTTAAAAACCTCTTAATGACAATAAAAAATTATATTCTTTCTAGAATACAGCACTAAATACAGTGTAACACAGAGAACAGTGTATAGTGAATGGTAAATACAGTGTTTGAAAATGGGGTTTGGTGCCTCAGGTCAAAAAATTGGGACTTTATGGGCTTATATATTCATTCATAGGTAAGTATGTTTTTTTATAAAACAGGTTTATTTAGGATAAAATATAGTGTATATAGTAAAAAGGACAAATAATATAATACATTAAGTGTATGGGTTATAGACCCATTGGTGGTAGTGAAAGGAGAAAAAGTAAGAAAGAGGTGACAGGTTGGTATGGTGACAATAAATATCTCTCTATTTTTCCACGCTTCTTGGTATGGCGTTGGATCTATAGGGAAGGTATTTCTGGTTTCCTACGCGTTTCGGCAAAAAAGCCTTTGTCAAGGAGAGTATGTCAACCACGTCTGTGAATATAGTAAAATAATGAATTGAGTATATATTATGAACCAATTGGAACTTTGTTTCCCTTTGGTCACATAATGAAGTACATACTTGTTGGATAGGAATATTTCGCGTCTGGACGGCCTGAAGAAGGAGCGGAGCTCCGCAACGCGTCGCCGTTCTATCTCCCTGGTGTCTCGGAAGTGACGTCACGGCAACCCGACCGGCGTGTCCACGCTGCATCACCACCGCTGAGGATCAGCACGTCCCCTGCCTCGCAACAGGAGATCGCCGCTTACCCTCCACAGCATCAGCGCCACAGCCTGACCGGACAGCCCACCCTGGAAGTGACTTCAGAGATCCCCTATTGCTTTTAAGATGCCTGATTTTATACATCCTTTGTGAGTAACATTCTTCATGTGTGTCCAATAAATTGCCTATATTGCTGCACTTAGATCGGCGCTTGGCCCTCTCTCTCTCTCTTTTTGATATTTCGCGTCTGGGCCTTGCTTCTGGTCCTAATAAGCCACATGAGAATCAGGTGGACACTGCTGCTGGGGTATATAATGTATAGTATTGTAAGTGTAAATAAGGTGTTTTAAGTTGTCTTTCATTTTTTATGGAGTTAATGTTTTCTAAATACTTACTGGTCATGCCATGTATTTATTGGGCCAAGGAGGGAGGGGAACACTGTCCCAAGTCCGGTCCAATCTATGTTTGAAATAGGGATATGCTTTAACATTTGTTCAGGTGAGTATGTTTTTACATATTAAAATCCTTGTATTCTTGGCATACACTTACTTTTGGATATGCAGTATGTATTTTCAAAGATGTCCGCTAGAGGGTGCTAGTTGGCAGCTGGTCCCCTTCATTCTATCAATAGATAGAAAGGGGAGGCTTAGTTTGTTTTTCAAGATAAGGAAGTACCATCAATGCATTCGGTTTGCATTGTGGTTACTTACTGTTTGTGGGTATCCAGAAAAGGGTGTCCAAGGTATGTGTATCCCGGGGCAGCGGGTCCAGGCGTCCTCACGATCCCTCAGTTGGAGGGAAGTGGCGCCCTGTTGTCCAACCAAAACCGGAAGCATCGTTATTGCGCACATCTGCGCATGCACACCGGGGGGTATAAAAAAGGCCGGGAATCAAACAGGGCGCCACTTCCCTCCAACTGAGGGATCGTGAGGACGCCTGGACCCGCTGCCATGGGATACACATACCTTGGACACCCCTTTCTATCTATTAATAGAATGAAGGGGACCAGCTGCCAACTAGCACCCTCTAGCAGACATCTTTGAAAATACATACTGCATATCCAAAAGTAAGTGTATGCCAAGAATACAAGGATTTTAACCACTTAAGCCCCGGAAGATTTTACCCCCTTCCTGACCAGGGGGGTATTTTGCGATTCGGCACTGCGTGACTTTAATGGAAAATTGCGCGGTCGTGCGACGCTGTACCTAAACGAATTTGGCGTCCTTTTTTTCCCACAAACAGAGCTTTCTTTTGGTGGTATTTGATCACCTGTGCGATTTTTTGATCACGCGCTATAAACAAAAAAAGAGCGTAAATTTTGCAAAAATAGCAATATTTTTCACATTTTTTTATATGAAATTCCCCCCCCCCAAAAAAATGTAAAAATCAAAATTTTTTAACATTTTCGGCCAATTTGTTTTATGCTACCTATGTTTGGTTAAAAAAAATCGCAAAAAGCGTATTTTGATTGGTTTGCGCAAAAGTTATCGCGTTTACTAACAAAGGGAAAGATTTTTGTCATTTTTGTTGTTTTTTTTTTAACGCGTAATGGCGGCGATCTGCGATTTTTTTTGCGGTACTGCGACATTGGGGCGGACAGATCGGACCCTTGACTGACATTTGTGACACTTTTGGGGGTCCCAGTGACATTTCTACAGTAATCAGTGCTATACATATGCACTGTTACTGTAAAAATACACTGGTAGTGAAGGGGTTAACTTTATTTGGGAGGGAGGGGCTGTGTGTGTCCCTAGGGGCGTGCCTTCTACTGTGATTGGCTGTGGCTTCAGCTGTAAGGACACTGATCAACGGATCTACATACTAGATCCGTGTGATCAGTGTCTTTACAGCGAGGAGAATGACAGGTGGCTTGTTTACACAAGCTGCCTGACATTCTCCCTCTCCCCCGCCGATCGCCGAGTGACCGGCGGACATCGGGTCCGCTGGTCACACGCGCGGGGGGGCCCGTGACCACGCGGGAGCGGGAGCGCGCCTCCGACGGCGCGCGCTCGCTCCCTAGACCCTCACAGGCAAGCGACGTAGGCCTACGTTAGTTTGCCTGTGAGGGGCTGACCGCCGACGTAGATAGTCGTGCGGCGGTCGGCAAGTGGTTAATATCTCACCTGAACAAATGTTAAAGCATATCCCTATTTCAAACATAGATTGGACCGGACTTGGGACGGTGTTCCCCTCCCCCCTTGGCCCAATAAATACATGGCATGACCAGTAAGTATTTAGAAAACATTAACTCCATAAAAAATGAAAGACAACTTAAAACACTTTATTTACACTTACAATACTATACATTATATACCTCAGCAGCAGTGTCCACCTGATTCTCATGTGGCTTATTAGGACCAGAAGCAAGGCCCAGAAGCGAAATATTCCTATCCAACAAGTATGTACTTCATTATGTGACCAAAGGGAAACAAAGTTCCAATTGGTTCATAATATATACTCAATTCATTATTTTACTATATTCAGAACTGGTTGACATACTCTCCTTGACAAAGGCTTTTTTGCCGAAACGCGTAGGAAACCAGAAATACCTTCCCTATAGATCCAACACCATACCAAGAAGCATGGAAACATAGAGAGATATTTATTGTCACCATACCACCGTGTCACCTCTTTCTTACTTTTTCTCTTTCACTACCACCAATGGGTCTATAACCCATACACTTGATGTATTATATTCTTTGTCCTTTTTACTATATACACTATATATTATCCTAAATAAACCTGTTTTATAAAAAACCATACTTACCTATGAATGAATATATAAGCCCATAAAGTCCCAATTTTTTGACCTGAGGCACCAAACCCCATTTTCAAACATTTTCTCGGGATGATGGCTAAACAGAACTAAAAGTTTTTTTGGGAATCGCACACCTATACCTGGTAAATACAGTGTAACACAGAGAACAGTGTATAGTGAATGGTTAATACATTGCAACACAGAGAACAGTGTATAGTGAATGGTGAATACAGTGTAACACAGAGAACAGTGTATAGTGAATGGTAAATACAGTGTAACACAGAGAACAGTGTATAGTGAATGGTAAATACAGTGTAACACAGAGAACAGTGTATAGTGAATGGTAAATACAGTGTAACACAGAGAACAGTGTATAGTGAATGGTTAATACATTGCAACACAGAGAACAGTGTATAGTGAATGGTAAATACAGTGTAACACAGAGAACAGTGTATAGTTAATGGTTAATACATTGTAACACAGAGAACAGTGTATAGTGAATGGTAAATACAGTGTAACACAGAGAACAGTGTATAGTGAATGGTAAATACAGCGTAACACAGAGAACAGTGTATAGCGAATGGTAAATACAGTGTAACAATGTAAAATGAAATTGTCAAATTATTTAAAGCTTCTTATCAACGCACCATAAACAAATCACCAGTCCACCACCTAAGGCCCCATTCACACGGGCAATCCGATCCGCCTGTCAGTTTTTCAGGCGAACCTGATCGTATGCTCCATGCATCCCTATGGGGCAGCGGCTGTCAGCGGAGACATCACCCGCTGCTATCCGATCCGATCCTGTCCGTGAAATCCGGACGCATGGAAACCCGGACAGGCGGTCCATTCTCATCCGATCTCCCCATAGAGGACAGCAGGGATCTGACAGCTCCGTCTCTGCACACAGAGCGGAGACGGAGCTGTAATCCTCCTGATCAGCAGGGATCAGCGGATCGATCCCCCGCTGAGCAGAATGGACTCCATCGGGCAGTGCGCCCGTGTGAAAGGAGACTAATATTGGACACACTCACTGGCTAAAATTGCCCAGCAATCAAAGGTTAGGCTTAATCAGCAAAATACACCTAATGGATAGATGGATGAATGGATGGATGGGTCACAGCTTCCACCGCCTCAGCGCTCCTCCCAGCTTTCACACAGTGACTAAGATTGCCCAGAAAATCACAAGTTGGACTTAATCTGCATAATAAACCAAATGTATGAATGGATGGATAAATTACAGCTTCCAACGCCTCAGCTTCCCCTGCCTCAGCTTTCCCCCCAGCTTTCACACAGCTCAGTCAGGTGAATCATAAGCATGGGTTTGCTCGGTTTGCCTACACCTCCTGAAGCTTCACAACACTCGTTCCTGCCGGCTCAAGCATAGATTAGCTCAGCCCCAATGCGTTTAGTTGGTGTGATGAGTTTCTCAAAGGGTGAAGCAAAGCTCTGTGTGTGTTCTGTTTGTATATCCCCATATCTAGCAAAAAACTAAACCCATAAAGTGATACCACCCTTATAATGCTGATACATGTTGTAAGGGAGGTATCACTTTAAGGATTTGTTTCTTGCTAGATAAGGGGGATATACAAATGGAACACAAACGTAACTTTGCTTAACTGTTTCAAAAAGTCATCACATCGATGAAACGCGTTAGTTAATCCATGTGTGTGAGCCTGCTGGGACGAGCAGTGTGAAGCAGCGGGAGGGGAGAGAGAAAACACAGGTGCAATGGTCTCCATAGTAATAAATACAAACACTTTATTAACAACTTCCAGACCACCCCACGCACATATACTGCGGCAGGGAGGCCCTTTAGCGCAACATTACTTACATGTACGTCATCTTTTCATTTGGGTCTGGGGAGCGCATGCACGCCCGTGGTGACCCACACCTGCTGTGATTGGACTCAATGTTCGCCAGCACCCAGCGATCGTTCCCAAGAGAGGCAGAACGGCGGTCTGCCTATCTAAACGAGGCAGATCACCATTCTGTCAGAGGGGAAGATGGAGATCTTGTGTTTCTGCTAAGCAGGAACACGGATTTCTGTATTCCTCCAGTCAAAACACCTCCCACACAGTTAGCAAGCACTCCCTAGGAACACATTTAACCCTTTGATCACCCCTGATGTTAACCCCTTCCCTGCCAGTGTCATTAGTACAGTGACAGTGCATTTTTTTTAGCACTGATCACTCTATTAGTGTCACTGGTCCCCAAAAAGTGTCACTTAGTGTCAGATGTATCGCATGTAGGGTTGAGCGGACACCTAGATGTCCGTGTTCGACGGGTTCGGCCGAACTTTAAAAAAAAGTCCGGGTCCGTGTCCCGGACTTTTACCGAACTTTTCCCGGACACCGAACCCCATTGAAGTCAATGGGGACCCGAACTTTAAGGCACTAAAATGGCTCTAAAACACCAAAGGAAAGGGCTAGAGTGCTGCAAATGGCAGCAAAACGTAATTAAGAGCATGGCAAGTGCTCTGCAAACAAATGTGGATAGGGAAATAACTTAAAACAACAAAAAAAAACAGAAAAATAAAACAATGTTCTTCTTCATCTCTGAAGGACGAGGCCCATATGGAGTAGGAGGGAGGTTGAGGTGGTGGTGGATGTGGCGGTGACATAGGCGTGCGCACAGGGTGTGCTGGGTGTGCCTGGGCACACCCTAATCACCTAGGGCACATAGCATTGCCAGTGAGGAGATGGGAAAGATCTCCCTGGGACCTGCTCTGCTCTATTTCTCCTTGCCTACAGGTACATGGCCCCGATACATTACTCTCCCTGCTGGCAAACACATGCATGTGTATTTCAACTTTGGGGTGCACACCTTAATGCAATAGGCTGCGCACACCTATGGGCGGTGTAGGTGGAAGCGGCGGTGGAGGAGGACCAGGGCCGGATTAACAGCATCATGGGCTTGGTGCTGAGGATTTTGAAGGGCCTTAGGGCCGTGCCTTGCCATGCACCCAGAGGAGGAAGGGTGCAGCCATGCATGCCTAATTCAACATGGGATGCTGTCTCTGAAGCCCATAAACACATCCATGCATCGCCAACTGTCCCTCCTTGTCCGGCCTTCACGCTGTGTGGGGAGGTTCTGAGGGTGCTGCCTGGGGAAGCGAGCATAGAAGCCAGACTTCTGTGTTTACAAGTGACAGAAGAGCGGTAACAGTGAATATGGCCAACCCGGGGCCTATATAAAAGGTAGGGGCCTGGAGCTGCAGCTCCAATAGCCCCTACATTAATCTGGCCCTGAGGAGGAGGACGAGGTAGCCAACACTGCTTCTTTTCACAAATTTTAAATGAGGGTACACCCCAAAAGAGTGAGAAAGAGCAAAAATGGAACAATGGGTGGGTAAGGTCGGTATCCATTGCTATTCTGCATAAGGTACGGAAAAGTCCCGTGGGATCCATGCCTGGTTCATTTTAATGAACGTGAGCTTGTCCACATTGTCTCTGGACAGGCGGCTGCGCTTGTCTGTTATAACGCCCCCAGCCGTGCTAAATACCCGTTCAGATAATACACTGGCTGCAGGGCACGCCAGCACCTCCAAGGCGTAAAGGGCAAGCTCAGGCCATGTGCCCAATTTGGAGACCCAGAAGTTGAAGGGGGCAGACCCGTCATTCACTACATGTAGGCGTGTGCACACATACTGCTCCACCATGTTGGTAAAATGCTGCCTCCTGCTAAGACGTTCCATCTGAGCTGCTGGTGCTGCTGTTTGTTGTGGCGTGCTGACAAAGCTTTTCCACATTTCGGCCATGCTAACCCTGCCTTCTGAGGTGCTGGCGGTGCCCTGGTTGCGTTGGCGACCTCCTCCTCCTCCTCCTCTGCCTTGTGCTTCCACTGTGGCCCCGCTGTCAGATGGGAATGCCAGCAGCATGGCGTCTACCAGCGTGCGCTTGTACTCGCGCATCTTGCGATCGCGCTCCAGTGAGTGAATTAAGGACGGTACGTTGTCCTTGTAACGGGGATCCAGCAGCGTGGCCACCCAGTAATCAGCACAAGTTAGAATGTGGGCAACTCGGCGGTCGTTGTGGAGACACTGCAGCATGTAATCGCTCATGTGTGCCAGGCTGCCCAGAGGCAACGAAAGGCTGTCCTCTGTGGGAGGTGTATGGTCCGTGTCCTCTGTATCCCCCCAGCCACGCACCAGTGATGGCCATGAGCTGGCCTGGGTGCCACCCTGCTGTGAACATGGTTCCATCTCCTCCTCCAGCTCCTCCTCCTCCTCATCCTCCTCATCCTCCAGAACTGTGCCCCTGCTGGACAATTGCGTCCCTGGCGTTTGCGTGTGCAGGAACCCACCCTCGGAGCCCCTTGCGAATGACTGCCCTGAAAGCCTTGGAAATGTTACCTCTTCATCCTCCTCCTCCTCCTCATCCTGTGCCACATCCTCTTCCATCATCGCCCGAATTGTTTTTTCAAGGAGGCATAGAAGTGGGATAGTTAAGCTGAGAACGGCGTCATTGCCACTGGCCATGTTGGTGGAGTACTCAAAACAGCGCAACAAGGCACACAGGTCTCGCATGGAGGCCCAGTTATTGGTGGTGAAGTGGTGCTGTTCCGCAGAGCGACTCACGCGTGCGTGCTGCAGCTGAAACTCCACTATGGCCTGCTGCTGCTCGCACAGTCTTTCCAGCATGTGCAAGGTGGAGTTCCACCTTGTGGGCACGTCACATATGAGGCGGTGAGCGGGAAGGCCGAAGTTACGCTGCAGCGCTGCCAGGCGAGCAGCAGCAGGGTGAGAACGCCGAAAGTGCGCACAAACGGCCCGCACTTTCTGCAGCAGCTCTGACATATCGGGGTAGTTTTTAAGGAACCTCTGCACCACCAAATTCAGCACATGCGCCAGGCAAGGGATGTGCGTCAAACCGGCTAGGCCCAGAGCTGCTATGAGATTTCGCCCGTTATCGCACACCACCAGGCCGGGCTTGAGGCTCGCTGGCAGCAACCACTCATTTGTCTGCTGTTCCATGCTCCTCCACAACTCCTGCGCGGTGTGTGGTTTGTCCCCCAAACAGGCAAGTTGTAAAACTGCCTGCTGTCGTTTACCCCTGGCCGTGCTGAAGTTGGTGGTGAAGGTGTTACGCTGTCCGGATGAGGAGGCGGTAGAGGATGAGGAAGCGGAGTAGGAGGAGTTAGGAACAGGAGGCAAACTGAAGCGCCCTGCAATCCTCGGTGGTGGAAGGACATGCGCCAAATTGCTATCCGCCTCAGGCCCATCCGCCACTGCATTTACCCAGTGTGCCGTTAGGGAGATATAACGCCCCTGACCGTGCTTACTGGTCCACGTATCCGTAGTTAGGTGGACCTTGGCACAGATGGCGTTGCGCAGTGCACACCTGATTTTTTCCCCCACTTGGTTGTGCAGGGAAGGGATGGCTTGCCTGGAAAAGTAGTGGCGGCTGGGCACGACGTACTGTGGGACAGCCACCGACATAAGGTTTTTAAAACTGTGCGTCTCCACCAGACGGAATGACAGCATTTCAAAGGCCAATAATTTTGAAATGCTGGCATTCAGGGCCAGGGATCGCGGGTGGGTAGGGGGGTACTTCCTCTTCCTCTCAAGTGTTTGGGAGATGGAAAGCTGAACGCTTCCACGGGACATTGTGGAGATGGTTGTTGGTGACCCAGGTGGTGGTGTTGCTGACAGATCGTCTGTTTGCGGGGTGGCAGGTGCCGGTATCACTACAGATGTGGCTGGAGCGGCCGAGACTGCAGCAGAAGAGGAAGCAGGATGAGCCAGAGACGTTTCTTGGTTTTGAAGGTGTGTACTCCACTGCAGCTCGTGCTTTGCACTTAGATGCCTGATCATGCAGGTTGTGCTCAGGTTGAGAAGGTTCATGCCTCGCTTCAAGCTCTGATTGCACAGGGTGCAAACCACTCGTGTCCTGTCATCAGCACATTTTCTAAAGAACTTCCACGCTAGAGAACTCCTTTGAGCTGACTTTGGTGCGCTCGTTCCCTTGCTGCGTTGGGCAGTAGCGGGCGTAGTGTCTAGGGCACGGCCGCTCCGCTTCTGCACCCTGCTCCCTCTTCTGCTGTGCTGGTGGCTCTGTGCGACCACCGCCTCTTCCTCCAAACTACTCAGTTCACCTGCATGACGTTCATTCCATGTGGGGTCGAGGACCTCATCGTCCTCCACATCATCTTCCACCCAGTCTTCACCCCTGCCCTCCTTGTCGGTCTCCACAATGCTGAACGCCGCAGCAGTTGGCACCTGCGTTTCGTCATCATCGGAGACGTGCTGCGATGATCCTTGCATGTACTCATCTTGAGAAATAAGTGGTTGGGCATCGCTGCACTCAATCTCTTCCACTTCTGGGGCAGGGCTAGGTGGATGGCCCTGGGAAACCCTGCTGACAGAGTCCTCAAAAAGAAT
Organism: Pelophylax lessonae; assembly: GCF_965119305.1. Taxonomy (NCBI): domain Eukaryota; kingdom Metazoa; phylum Chordata; class Amphibia; order Anura; family Ranidae; genus Pelophylax; species Pelophylax lessonae. Next base: position 115,041,556 of record NC_138770.1, on the reverse strand, counting down.
AAGAGACTGCTGTATGGCTTGGGGCTCAGACTGCTGGCCTGATTTGCAAGGGGGTGAGGTGAAAGACGGTTGGACATTGGCTGCAGGTGCCAACTCTGACCTTTCTGCAGTAGACTGGGTGGGAGACAATGTGAAGGAACTGGAGGCACTGTCAGCAGCAAACCAATCTACTATCGCCTCAACTTGTTCTGGCCTCATCACTTCTAGGGGCGTTTGATGCCCTACCAAATACTGATGCAGGTTCTGTCGCCTACTCACACTTGAGGAAGGTGTTTCACTTGTGCGTGTAGCTGGCACAGATCGACCATGTCCTCTCCTTGCAACAGGAGCTCTACCAGCAGCACCACGACCCAGGCCACGGCCCTTATTTGACGGTCTCCTCATATTTCTGTAATTTAAGATCTTGCCCTAGAAAGGTTTTTATTGAATAGCGGAATAGAAAATATGATCCAAAAAAAGTGTATGTATATCACACGTACACAACCACACTAGGCCCCAATTACTATTGTTTGTACCCCTAAAAGGCTAGATGAGGAGTAGGGGGAGTATGGAACAGGCAGCACCCTCAAACCTTCAGAAGTATGAGATGAACCCCAACAACTTGGAAAGGTGGATCTCTCTCACACGTACCGACACAGACTATCCCGCAATTCAATTGATCCTCAAAGGTTTTTATTGAATAGCGGAATAGGAAATATGATCAAAAAAAGTGTATGTATCTCGCACGTACACAACCACACTAGGCCCCAATTACTATTGTTTGTACCCCTAAAAGGCTAGATGAGGAGTAGGGGGGGTATGGAACAGGCAGCACCCTCAAACCTTCAGAAGTATGAGATGAACCCCAACAACTTGGAAAGGTGGATCTCTCTCACACGTACCGACACAGACTATCCCGCAATTCAATTGATCCTCAAAGGTTTTTATTGAATAGCGGAATAGGAAATATGATCAAAAAAAGTGTATGTATCTCGCACGTACACAACCACACTAGGCCCCAATTACTATTGTTTGTACCCCTAAAAGGCTAGATGAGGAGTAGGGGGGGTATGGAACAGGCAGCACCCTCAAACCTTCAGAAGTATGAGATGAACCCCAACAACTTGGAAAGGTGGATCTCTCTCACACGTACCGACACAGACTATCCCGCAATTCAATTGATCCTCAAAGGTTTTTATTGAATAGCGGAATAGGAAATATGATCAAAAAAAGTGTATGTATCTCGCACGTACACAACCACACTAGGCCCCAATTACTATTGTTTGTACCCCTAAAAGGCTAGATGAGGAGTAGGGGGGGTATGGAACAGGCAGCACCCTCAAACCTTCAGAAGTATGAGATGAACCCCAACAACTTGGAAAGGTGGATCTCTCTCACACGTACCGACACAGACTATCCCGCAATTCAATTGATCCTCAAAGGTTTTTATTGAATAGCGGAATAGGAAATATGATCAAAAAAAGTGTATGTATCTCGCACGTACACAACCACACTAGGCCCCAATTACTATTGTTTGTACCCCTAAAAGGCTAGATGAGGAGTAGGGGGGGTATGGAACAGGCAGCACCCTCAAACCTTCAGAAGTATGAGATGAACCCCAACAACTTGGAAAGGTGGATCTCTCTCACACGTACCGACACAGACTATCCCGCAATTCAATTGATCCTCAAAGGTTTTTATTGAATAGCGGAATAGGAAATATGATCAAAAAAAGTGTATGTATCTCGCACGTACACAACCACACTAGGCCCCAATTACTATTGTTTGTACCCCTAAAAGGCTAGATGAGGAGTAGGGGGGGTATGGAACAGGCAGCACCCTCAAACCTTCAGAAGTATGAGATGAACCCCAACAACTTGGAAAGGTGGATCTCTCTCACACGTACCGACACAGACTATCCCGCAATTCAATTGATCCTCAAAGGTTTTTATTGAATAGCGGAATAGGAAATATGATCAAAAAAAGTGTATGTATCTCGCACGTACACAACCACACTAGGCCCCAATTACTATTGTTTGTACCCCTAAAAGGCTAGATGAGGAGTAGGGGGGGTATGGAACAGGCAGCACCCTCAAACCTTCAGAAGTATGAGATGAACCCCAACAACTTGGAAAGGTGGATCTCTCTCACACGTACCGACACAGACTATCCCGCAATTCAATTGATCCTCAAAGGTTTTTATTGAATAGCGGAATAGGAAATATGATCAAAAAAAGTGTATGTATCTCGCACGTACACAACCACACTAGGCCCCAATTACTATTGTTTGTACCCCTAAAAGGCTAGATGAGGAGTAGGGGGGGTATGGAACAGGCAGCACCCTCAAACCTTCAGAAGTATGAGATGAACCCCAACAACTTGGAAAGGTGGATCTCTCTCACACGTACCGACACAGACTATCCCGCAATTCAATTGATCCTCAAAGGTTTTTATTGAATAGCGGAATAGGAAATATGATCAAAAAAAGTGTATGTATCTCGCACGTACACAACCACACTAGGCCCCAATTACTATTGTTTGTACCCCTAAAAGGCTAGATGAGGAGTAGGGGGGGTATGGAACAGGCAGCACCCTCAAACCTTCAGAAGTATGAGATGAACCCCAACAACTTGGAAAGGTGGATCTCTCTCACACGTACCGACACAGACTATCCCGCAATTCAATTGATCCTCAAAGGTTTTTATTGAATAGCGGAATAGGAAATATGATCAAAAAAAGTGTATGTATCTCGCACGTACACAACCACACTAGGCCCCAATTACTATTGTTTGTACCCCTAAAAGGCTAGATGAGGAGTAGGGGGGGTATGGAACAGGCAGCACCCTCAAACCTTCAGAAGTATGAGATGAACCCCAACAACTTGGAAAGGTGGATCTCTCTCACACGTACCGACACAGACTATCCCGCAATTCAATTGATCCTCAAAGGTTTTTATTGAATAGCGGAATAGGAAATATGATCAAAAAAAGTGTATGTATCTCGCACGTACACAACCACACTAGGCCCCAATTACTATTGTTTGTACCCCTAAAAGGCTAGATGAGGAGTAGGGGGGGTATGGAACAGGCAGCACCCTCAAACCTTCAGAAGTATGAGATGAACCCCAACAACTTGGAAAGGTGGATCTCTCTCACACGTACCGACACAGACTATCCCGCAATTCAATTGATCCTCAAAGGTTTTTATTGAATAGCGGAATAGGAAATATGATCAAAAAAAGTGTATGTATCTCGCACGTACACAACCACACTAGGCCCCAATTACTATTGTTTGTACCCCTAAAAGGCTAGATGAGGAGTAGGGGGGGTATGGAACAGGCAGCACCCTCAAACCTTCAGAAGTATGAGATGAACCCCAACAACTTGGAAAGGTGGATCTCTCTCACACGTACCAACACAGACTATCCCCCAATTTAACTGATCCCCAAAGGTTTTTGATTAAATAGCGGAATAGAAAATATGATCCCAAAAAAGTGTATGTATATCACACGTACACAACCACACTAGGCCCCAATTACTATTGTTTGTACCCCTAAAAGGCTAGGAGTAGGGGGAGTATGGAACAGGCAGCACCCTCAAACCTTCAGAAGTATGAGATGAACCCCAACAACTTGGAAAGGTGGATCTCTCTCACACGTACCAACACAGACTATCCCCCAATTTAACTGATCCCCAAAGGTTTTTGATTAAATAGCGGAATAGAAAATATGATCCCAAAAAAGTGTATGTATATCACACGTACACAACCACACTAGGCCCCAATTACTATTGTTTGTACCCCTAAAAGGCTAGGAGTAGGGGGAGTATGGAACAGGCAGCACCCTCAAACCTTCAGAAGTATGAGATGAACCCCAACAACTTGGAAAGGTGGATCTCTCTCACACGTACCAACACAGACTATCCCCCAATTTAACTGATCCCCAAAGGTTTTTGATTAAATAGCGGAATAGAAAATATGATCCCAAAAAAGTGTATGTATATCACACGTACACAACCACACTAGGCCCCAATTACTATTGTTTGTACCCCTAAAAGGCTAGGAGTAGGGGGAGTATGGAACAGGCAGCACCCTCAAACCTTCAGAAGTATGAGATGAACCCCAACAACTTGGAAAGGTGGATCTCTCTCACACGTACCAACACAGACTATCCCCCAATTTAACTGATCCCCAAAGGTTTTTGATTAAATAGCGGAATAGAAAATATGATCCCAAAAAAGTGTATGTATATCACACGTACACAACCACACTAGGCCCCAATTACTATTGTTTGTACCCCTAAAAGGCTAGGAGTAGGGGGAGTATGGAACAGGCAGCACCCTCAAACCTTCAGAAGTATGAGATGAACCTCAACAACTTGGAAAGGTGGATCTCTCTCACACGTACCAACACAGACTATCCCCCAATTTAACTGATCCCCAAAGGTTTTTGATTAAATAGCGGAATAGAAAATATGATCCCAAAAAAGTGTATGTATATCACACGTACACAACCACACTAGGCCCCAATTACTATTGTTTGTACCCCTAAAAGGCTAGGAGTAGGGGGAGTATGGAACAGGCAGCACCCTCAAACCTTCAGAAGTATGAGATGAACCCCAACAACTTGGAAAGGTGGATCTCTCTCACACGTACCAACACAGACTATCCCCCAATTTAACTGATCCCCAAAGGTTTTTGATTAAATAGCGGAATAGAAAATATGATCCCAAAAAAGTGTATGTATATCACACGTACACAACCACACTAGGCCCCAATTACTATTGTTTGTACCCCTAAAAGGCTAGGAGTAGGGGGAGTATGGAACAGGCAGCACCCTCAAACCTTCAGAAGTATGAGATGAACCCCAACAACTTGGAAAGGTGGATCTCTCTCACACGTACCAACACAGACTATCCCCCAATTTAACTGATCCCCAAAGGTTTTTGATTAAATAGCGGAATAGAAAATATGATCCCAAAAAAGTGTATGTATATCACACGTACACAACCACACTAGGCCCCAATTACTATTGTTTGTACCCCTAAAAGGCTAGGAGTAGGGGGAGTATGGAACAGGCAGCACCCTCAAACCTTCAGAAGTATGAGATGAACCCCAACAACTTGGAAAGGTGGATCTCTCTCACACGTACCAACACAGACTATCCCCCAATTTAACTGATCCCCAAAGGTTTTTGATTAAATAGCGGAATAGAAAATATGATCCCAAAAAAGTGTATGTATATCACACGTACACAACCACACTAGGCCCCAATTACTATTGTTTGTACCCCTAAAAGGCTAGATGAGGAGTAGGGGGAGTATGGAACAGGCAGCACCCTCAAACCTTCAGTATGAGATTGTGTTCACTGTACCCCACAAAGATTGAGTTCACTGCACCCCACAATGATTGTGTTCACTGCACCCCACAAAGATTGTGTTCACTGCACCTCACAAAGATTGTGTTCACTGTACCCCCCAAAGATTGTGTTCACTGCACCCCACAAAGATTCTGTTCACTGTACCCCACAAAGATTGTGTTCACTGCACCCCAAAAAGATTGTGTTCACTGCACCCCAAAAAGGATGTTGTTCACTGCACCCCAAAAAGGATGTTGTTCACTCCACCCCAAAAAGATTGTGTTCACTGCACCCCACAAAGATTGTGTTCACTGCACCCCAAAAAGATTGTGTTCACTGCACCCCAAAAATGATTTTGTTCACTGCACCCCAAAAAGGATTTTGTTCACTGCACCCCAAAAAGGATGTTGTTCACTCCACCCCAAAAAGATTGTGTTCACTGCACCCCAAAAAGATTGTGTTCACTGCACCCCACAAAGGATTTTGTTCACTGCACCCCAAAAAGATTGTGTTCACTGCACCCCAAAAAGGATGTTGTTCACTGCACCCCAAAAAGGATTTTGTTCACTGCACCCCAAAAAGATTGTGTTCACTGCACCCCACAAAGGATTTTGTTCACTGCACCCCACAAAGATTGTGTTCACTGCACACCAAAAAGGATTGTGTTCACTGCACCCCAAAAAGATTTTGTTCACTGCACCCCAAAAAGATTGTGTTCACTGCAGCCCAAAAAGATTGTGTTCACTGCAGCCCAAAAAGATTGTGTTCACTGCAGCCCAAAAAGATTGTGTTCACTGCAGCCCAAAAAGATTGTGTTCACTGCAGCTCACACACAGAAAAATGGATGTGGATCACTGACACCTGCCTATCTCCAATCCCACACCACACAGCAATATCGATTGTAGTTTGTAGAACACAGTTTCCCTAAAATTCAGCAGACTCTGTCCCTAACAGGATTGAGAAGAGATCGTAGATCAGGATTGAGTGCAGACCCCACCCCCCACACAGCAATATCGATTGTAGTTTGTAGAAGACACTGACCCTATATAATTCAGCAGACTCTATCCCTAAAATGCCTACAACTCGCCCTGCCTAAACACTCCGACCTGTCCCTCAATTCTATCCGGACACAAATGGTTTTTTCCTGCCTATCTTTCCCTAATCAGCAGCCAGCACGTTGATGTGTGCTCTGTCCCTGAATCTAAGCAGCATAATGACGCCGCTGCGGCTGCCTCGAACTTATAAAGACTTGGTCACATGCTTCAGACGGCCAATCACAGCTACTGAGACATTTGCAGGCATGGCTGGGATGGCTTAAGGCACACCAGTTAAACGATTGTTGATTGGCTGTTGAAAGCCCGCCATGAAAAGAGCGCCAAAGCATGCAAAACCCGGAAATAAAACGACCGAACACGGATTTTTACCCGAACATACAGTAAAGTGTCCGTGTCCGTGTTCGGGTACAAAAAATCCAATTATTCGGTACGAACACGAATAATACAGTCCGTGTTCGCTCAACACTAATCGCATGTCAATGTCGCAGTCCCGCTAAAAACTGCTGATTGCCGCCATTACTAGTAAAAAAAAAAAAAAAATTCCATAAATCTATCTCATAGTTTGTAGACGCTATAACCTTTGCACAAACCAACCAATTTATGCTTATTGGGAATTTTTTTTTACCAAAAACATGTAGCAGAATACATATTGGCCTAAATTGATGAAGAAATTGGATTTTTTCCATTTTTTTTTTATTTTGGGTGTGTTTTATAGCAGAAAGTAAAAAATATTGTTTTGATTTTTTTTTTGTTTTTAACCACTTGCCGACCGCCGCACGACTATCTACGTGGGCGGTCAGCCCCTCACAGGCAAAGTGACGTAGGGCTACGTCGCTCGCCTGTGAGGGTTTAGGGAGCGAGCGCGCGCCGCCGGAGGCGCGCTCCCGCTCCCGCGTGGTCACAGACCCCCCCGCGCGTGTGACCGGCGGACCCGATCGCCGCCGGCCACTCTGCGATCGGCGGGGGAGAGGGAGAAAGTCAGGCAGCTTGTGTAAACAAGCTGCCTGTCATTCTCCTCTCTGTATGAGAGATGATCACATGGATCTACTATGTAGATCCATTGATCACTCTGCATACAGTTGAAGCCCCAGCCAATCACAGTTAGAATCACGCCCCTAGGGACACACACAGCCCCTCCCTCTCAAATAAAGTTAACCCCTTCACTACCAGTGTATTTTTACAGTAACAGTGCATATATATAGCACTGATTACTGTAGAAATGTCACTGGTAACCCCAAAAGTGTCAAAAATGTCAGTCAAGGGTCCGATCTGTCCGCCGCATTGTCGCAGTACCGCAAAAAAAATCGCAGATCGCCGCCATTACGCGTTAAAAAAAAAAACAACAAAAATGACAAAAATCTTTCCCTTTGTTAGTAAACGCAATAACTTTTGCGCAAACCAATCAAAATACGCTTTTTGCGATTTTTTTTACCAAACATAGGTAGCATAAAACAAATTGGCCGAAAATATTAAAAAATTTTGATTTTTACATTTATTTTTGGGGGAATTTCATATAAAAAAAAGGGAAAAATATTGCTATTTTTGCAAAATTGACGCTCTTTTTTTGTTTATAGCGCGTGATCAAAAAATCGCACAGGTGATCAAATACCGCCAAAAGAAAGCTCTGTTTGTGGGAAAAAAAGGATGCCAAATTCGTTTAGGTACAGCGTCGCACGACCGCGCAATTGTCCGTTAAAGTCACGCAGTGCCGAATCGCAAAATACCCCCTGGTCAGGAAGGGGGTAAAATCTTCCGGGGCTTAAGTGGTTAAATTGTTGGTCTTTTTTTTGTTTATAGTGCATAAAATAAAAACCGCTAAGGTGATCAAATACGACTAAAAGAAAGCTCTATTTGTGGGGGGAAAAGGACATCAATTTTATTTGGGTACAGTGTCGCACGACCACACAATTGTCAGTTGTCAGTTAAGGTAACTCGGTGCCATATCGCAAAAAATGGCCTGGTCATAAAGGGGGGGGGGGGGGGCGGGTAAACCTTCCAGGGCTGCAGTGGTTAAATAAGTTTCACTCACAGGAACAAGTAGGAGAAAGACGGAAGTGACAAGATTCACAGCACTGAGACTCAGCGTCCGACCATAAAGGAAGCCAACAGGTGACAGCCAAAGAGATGGTGAAGGGCGCCGGGTTTTGCTGTATAGAAGCCAGGACTTATCCATCCAATAAGAAAGCAGATGCGATGACAGGGAAATCCCTCTTCCATCTGGTGCCAACATCACTCAAGCATGTAGTCAATGAACACATTTCCAGGCATATCTGCCTCTTCATCAGCATAACTGGATATGGCTACCCATAAATAGGGGAAAAGTAACTTAACAATACAGAGCCTCAAGTGAATGGGAGTGGAACAGCAACACACTCAGGATCTCTGAGAGCTCTTTGACAAGTTAACCCTACGTATACCAAAATGTTCAGCAGATGGCATATAAAACAGGGCCTTACCAAAAGATAAAATGTGTAAGATAATACATAAGCTTTTATAGGTGTCCTTAAAAATAGCCCCAGTACCTCCAACTGCAAACGGGTACAGAACCAATCAAAAAGGGCATGCTGGACCTCAGCCTTCCCTCTATTTATAGCACAGGTGGGCTGGTAGGACCAAAAAGCCTGGGAACAGAGCTTACAACAGTCAACCCTTACCCCAGCCTGGGCCAGCCAACTAACTCACTAGTAGGGATGATCGAACGGTTCAGGTCCACCATCGGTTCGGCCCGAACATTGGGTGTTCGAGGTTCGGCCGAATTTAGAACTTTTTGTCCAAAAAGTTCGGAATTCGGCAACCAGAACCGACCAAAATGCAATGGTTCAGGAAATGGGCTTTAAAAGCCCGTGATTGGACCAGAACCATTAGCAAAAGCCAATTGAGGGGGCAGAAGAATGCTAGGAATGTGATTGGAGTGACTAGGGGGTCCATAGACCAATCATTAGTGAATACGCCCCCCAGTATATAAGATAGCCCCCGCCAAATTCCTAGCATTGTTATACTGGACATGGAAGAGAGTGGAAGCAGTTCTGTTAATTTTACTTTAAAAGTGTCATTTAGCATTTATTAGTGTGAGGAAAGGGATATCTAGTGTAGTTAGAGTGCTCCTTTACACTTTAGTTAGCTTCAAAAATTTAGTTTCTGTAGGGAAAGTATGAAGTGTCAGGGTGACCGTAATGTAGTGTAGGGTTAACTGACTGCTATGGCAGGGTGACCGAACCCTTTCATACCAGGGTGACCGTAATGTAGTGTAGGGTGAACTGACAGTGACTGCTATGGCAGGGTGACCAAACCCTTCCATAGCAGGGTGACCGCAATAGAGAAAAGCTATTTTCTCTTAGGTGACTTTCGTTTCTGTAATATGGCTTCGCCGCCGCCAGCATTTTTGGCTGCAGGCGTTGCTAGTGCTTTTTTGAGCACATGTTTGGAGTCAGACATGACATCTGAACATGTGTATAGGGGGTATATATACACACCCATGTCTGTATATATACACCTGCACATATATAGGTGTGAAAGGAGCAGAAAAAACTACTTGCGCTAATGAAATAATTAACACCAATATATTTCTGCTCCTATCACACCTATATATGTCTAGGTGTGTATATACATATAAGTATGTGTGTATATACACCACTATACACAAGTTCAGATGTTTTGCCTGCCTCCAAAGAACCCAAAAAAATGCCCAAAAAACGCTAGCGTCAAAAAAAAAAAAACGCCCAGGTGTGTTGTTGCAGGCATTTTTTGGGGGTTTTTGGAGGCAGGCAAAACATCTGAACTTGTGTATAGTGTACCTGTGAAGTTTCAGCTCTGTAGCATGTCCAGAACCAGAAAAAAAGATAATTTTTCATTAGAGCAGGGATGGTGGGACCCAACTTTTACACCTATATGATCTTTTTTTATGGTTCTGGACATGCTACAGAGCTGAAACTTCACAGGTACACCTTTTAGACCCCCCAGACACTAAATCACACAAAAAAAAGTTCTTAAAAATTGTCATTTTTGATAGATTTTTCATAGAGAGCCAATTATTGAAAAAATAATAAAAAAATAAAAAAATTGGATACACAAGCTCAGATGTTTTGCCTGCCTCCACAACCCCCCCAAAAATGCCTGCAACAACACACCTGGGCGTTTATTTTTTGGCGCTAGCGTTTTTTTTGGGCAGTTTTTTGGGTTCTTTGGAGGCAGGAAAAACATCTAAACTTGTGTATAGTGGTATATATACCACTATACACAAGTTCAGATGTTTTGCCTGCCTCCAAAGAACCCAAAAAACTGCCCAAAAAAAACGCTAGCGCCAAAAAATAAACGCCCAGGTGTGTTGTTGCAGGCATTTTTGGGGGGGTTTTGGAGGCAGGCAAAACATCTGTACTTGTGTATACAGTACCACTATACACAAGTTCAGATGTTTTTCCTGACTCCAAAGAACCCAAAAAAATGCCCAAAAAAAAAACGCCTGCTATTAAACCGGCAAGGTGTGAAAAGCGAGAAGCCATATTCCAGATCTATAATTGCACTAATACAAACGATCTTCTTTTTTATGGTTCTGGACATGCTACAGAGCTGAAACTTCACAGGTACACTTTTTAGACCCCCCAGATACTAAATCCAAAAAACATTTTTTATTTTTTTTATTTTTTTTTATTTTTTCAATAATTGGCTCTCTATCAAAAATCTATCAAAAATGACAATTTTTAAGAACTTTTTTGTGTGATTTTGTGTCTGGGGGGTCTAAAAGGTGTACCTGTGAAGTTTCAGCTCTGTAGCATGTCCAGAACCCCCAAAAAAAGATCATATAGGTGTAAAAGTGGGGTCCCAAGTTCCCTGCTCTAAGGAAAAAATATCTTTTTTTCTGGTTCTGGACATGCTACAGAGCTGAAACTTTACAGGTACACTTTTTAGACCCCCCAGATACTAAATCCAAAGAAAATCTTTTTTTTTTTTTTTTTTCAATAATTGGCTTTTTTATCAAAAATGACAATTTTTAAGAACTTTTTTTTGTGTGATTAATAGTCCCTGGGGCATGACCCGAAACCCTAGGCACTTTTTAGGGGCATTTATTGGGTTTTAGGGCTTTAAAATGGTGTTTTTTTATTACCGAAGTTCGGGTCCATTGATTTCAATGGGGTTCTGAAATCCGGGCCGAACTTTCGGGTAGTTCGGATGTTCTGGCCAAACCGAGCTTTTCAAAAGTTCGATCATCCCTACTCACTAGAACCAACATGCCTACAAGTATAGAATTGTTGGTTGGAGTTAATGATTATTGGTAATAAATACTTATTTCCTATTATCAACAGCTCTACCTCATGGCAGTAATGCGGTGTTTTCCTGGTTCACTCTATTCTTATCAACAAATAAGAATCAACCTGGACAGAATATACCGTAGCCTGAAATTATTTGATTTTGCCCCATCCGCACATAACACATGTACATGTAGTTTCACATCAGGAATAGCTCTGCACGTCTTTTATACATTTGCCTCTAAGTTTGGCATTAACCTTCCATTAGCCCAAATTTGGGCAAATAGGTAGGTAGTAGGATTAGTAGAAAAGTTACATTGGTGTTAAATATATCAGTGCAAGTGGAGGCATGTATAAATATATATATATATATATATATATATATATATATATATATATATACTATGATACCAAAAGTATTGTGACGCCTGCCTGAACACACACATATGAACTTGAATGGCATCCCAGTCTTGGTCAGTAAGGTAGAGAAAGCTACCTTTAGTGGGACTGCGACATTGACACGTGACAAATCTGACACTAAGTGACACTTTTTGGGGACCAGTGACACTAATACAGTGATCAGTGCTAAAAATAAAGTACTGTCACTGTACTAATGACTAATGACACTGGCAAGGAAGGGGTTAACATCAGGGGTGATCAAAGGGTTAAATATGTTCCTAGTTTTGAGCTGCCCAACCCTTTGCAGCTATAACAGCTTCAACTCGTTTAGGAAGGCTGTCCACAAGGTTTAGGAGTGTGTCTATGGCAATGTTTGACTGTTGGTTCTTTCAGAAGCGCATTTGTGAGGTCAGGCACTGATTTGGATGAGAAGGTCTGGCTCGCAGTCTCCGCTCTAATTCATCCCAAAGGTCTTCTGTCGGGTTAAGGTCAGGACACTGTGCAGGCAAGTCAAGTTCCTCCACCCCAAATTTGCTTATCCATCCAGAAGAGTTGAAGCTGTTATAGGTGTAAAGGGTGGGCCAACTCAATATTGAACCCTACGGACTAAGACTGGGATGCCATTAAAGTTCATGTGCATGTATACGCAGGCATCCCAATACTTTTGATAATATAATGTGTGTGTATATGTATACAGTGTATATATATATATATATATATATATATGCACACACACACGTACATACTTGTGTGTATGTGTGTGTGTGTGTGTGTGTGTGTATATATATATACACACATATATACAGTGCCTTGCGAAAGTATTCGGCCCCCTTGAACCTTCCGACCTTTTGCCACATTTCAGGCTTCAAAGATAAAGATATAAAACTGTAACTTTTTGTGAAGAATCAACAACAAGTCGGACACAATCATGAAGTGGAACAAAATGTATTGGATATTTCAAACTTTTTTAACAAATAAAAAACTGAAAAATTGGGCATGCAAAATTATTCAGCCCCCTTAAGTTAATACTTTGTAGCGCCACCTTTTGCTGCGATTACAGCTGTAAGTCGCTTGGGGTATGTCTCTATCAGTTTTGCACATCGAGAGACTGAAATTTTTGCCCATTCCTCCTTGCAATACAGCTCGAGCTCAGTGAGGTTGGATGGAGAGCGTTCGTGAACAGCAGTTTTCCGTTCTTTCCACGGATTCTCGATTGGATTCAGGTCTGTACTTTGACTTGGCCATTCTAACACCTGGATATGTTTATTTGTGAACCATTCCATTGTAGATTTTGCTTTATGTTTTGGATCATTGTCTTGTTGGAAGACAAATCTCCGTCCCGGTCTCAGGTCTTTTGCAGACTCCATCAGGTTTTCTTCCAGAATGGTCCTGTATTTGGCTCCATCCATCTTCCTATCAATTTTAACCATCTTCCCTGTCCCTGCTGAAGAAAAGCAGGCCCAAACCATGATGCTGCCACCGCCATGTTTGACAGTGGGGATGGTGTGTTCAGGGTGATGAGCTGTGTTGCTTTTACATCAAACATAACGTTTTGCATTGTTGCCAAAAAGTTAGATTTTGGTTTCATCTGACCAGAGCACCTTCTTCCACATGTTTGGTGTGTCTCCCAGGTGGCTTGTGGCAAACTTTAAACGACACTTTTTATGGATATCTTTAAGAAATGGCTTTCTTCTTGCCACTCTTCCATAAAGGTCAGATTTGTGCAGTATATGACTGATTGTTGTCCTATGGACAGAGTCTCCCACCTCAGCTGTAGATCTCTGCAGTTCATTCAGAGTGATCATGGGCCTCTTGGCTGCATCTCTGATCAGTCTTCTCCTTGTATGAGCTGAAAGTTTAGAGGGACGGCCAGGTCTTCGTAGATTTGCAGTGGTCTGATACTCCTTCCATTTCAATATTATCGCTTGCACAGTGCTCCTTGGGATGTTTAAAGCTTGGGAAATCTTTTTGTATCCAAATCCAGCTTTAAACTTCTCCACAACAGTATCTTGGACCTGCCTGGTGTGTTCCTTGTTCTTCATGATGCTCTCTGCGCTTTAAACAGACCTCTGAGACTATCACAGTGCAGGTGCATTTATACGGATACTTGATTACACACAGGTGGATTCTATTTATCATCATTAGTCATTTAGGTCAACATTGGATCATTCAGAGATCCTCAATGAACTTATAGAAACATAGAATGTGTCGGCAGATAAGAACCATTTGGCCCATCTAGTCTGCCCAATATATCTGAATCCTATGAATAGTCCCTGGCCCTATCTTGTATGAAGGATAGCCTTATGCCTATCCCATGCATGCTTAAACTCCTTCACTGTATTTGCAGCTACCACTTCTGCAGGAAGGTTATTCCATGCATCCACTACTCTCTCAGTAAAGTAATACTTCCTCATATTACTTTTAAACCTTTGCCCCTCTAATTTAAAACTGTGTCCTCTTGTGGTAGTTTTTCTTCTTTTAAATATGCTCTCCTCCTTTATCGAGTTGATTCCCTTTAACTTCTGGAGAGAGTTTGCTGCACTGAAAGTAAAGGGGCTAAATAATTTTGCACGCCCAATTTTTCAGTTTTTTATTTGTTAACAAAGTTTGAAATATCCAATAAATTTCGTTCTACTTCATTATTTTGTCCCACTTGTTGTTGATTCTTCACAAAAAATTACCGTTTTATATCTTTATGTTTCAAGCCTGAAATGTGGCAAAAGGTCGCAAAGTTCAAGGGGGCCGAATACTTTCGCAAGGCACTGTATATACACATACACAAGGGGTCTTCTTTTCTTCACTTTTAACTCTATTTATTACGAATTTCAAAAACAAATGACATCACTTTTATTTTCATTGTCACCTTCCTTTGTGATGCATTTATCCCAGCATTGTACCAACTTTTTAATGCCATCAACAAAAAAAGTTTTTGGTTGAGCGTGTAGGCACTGATGCACTGCTGCGTTCACATCATCATCACACAAAAATCTTCTTCCTCTTAAAAGCTTCTTTGAGTGGTCCAAAAAAATCAGATGGCGCTTAATCCGGGCTACAGGCTGGGACATAGGACTCTACGAGAGAGAACTTTATCCCCATACTGACTACACATGCAGAGATGACTTTATGCTCCCAACACACCTTCTGCCTACAAAAAGCATATGACAGAACGCTGTTCCTCTTTGGTGCAATTTATAAGTTTTGCAGCCATCTTCACCACATAACTCTTATGCAAGGTCAGCCGGCTTGCCAGACAGACTAGTCACATGACATGACCAATTACTTCTCCTCCTACCCCCACCGTTTTCAAAGAAAATGTAAAAGTGCAAAAACTTTTTGAAGATCCCTCATATATATATATACTGTATACAGTATATGTACTTGTATATATACATAATAATCGCTCTTTGGTGTTTTTATGTTTTTGTATTTTTTAGGTTTACTGGTCCTTTAAAATAAATTGAACCTAACAAATGTCATACTCCTCCAGGAAGTCATAATGTAAATTAAACATTTATTAGTAAAAATAAAGTGAAAAGTTATTGTAAACAACATTGGGAGTCAGACAAAGAGCCTGTGTTCACTATTCTTTCAATTTTCTGCCTGTAAGGGAAATCACAAGATGGTCACTACTTCTCCACACAGCCAGACCCGGTGACTGAATTGTTCTGTGCACATGCAAGAAAAAAACTCATCCTGTGCAGAGTCCATGCATTCCGAATAAGAACTGATATTGAGAATTACACCCAGCATACAGGACAGAAGCAGAAGTACTGTGCAGAGTCCACACATCCCGAATAAGAACTGATACTGAGAATTACACCCAGCATACAGGACACGAGCAGAAGTACTGTGCAGAGTCCACACATCCCGAATAAGAACTGATACTTAGAATTACACCCAGCATACAGGGCATGAACAGCGGTACTGTGCAGAATCCATGCATCCAGAATAAGAACTGATACTGAGAATTACACCCAGCATACAGGACACGAGCAGCAGTACTGTGCAGAGTCCATGCATTCCGAATAAGAACTGATACTGAGAATTACACCCAGCATACAGGACACGAGCAGCAGTACTGTGCAGAGTCCATGCATTCCGAATAAGAACTGATACTTAGAATTACACCCAGCATACAGGGCACGAGCAGCAGTACTGTGCAGAGTCCACACATCCAGAATAAGAACTGATACTGAGAATTACACCCAGCATACAGGACACGAGCAGCAGTACTGTGCAGAGTCCATGCATTCCGAATAAGAACTGATACTGAGAATTACACCCAGCATACAGGACACGAGCAGCAGTACTGTGCAGAGTCCATGCATTCCGAATAAGAACTGATACTGAGAATTACACCCAGCATACAGGACACGAGCAGCAGTACTGTGCAGAGTCCACACATCCCGAATAAGAACTGATACTGAGAATTACACCCAGCATACAGGACAGAAGCAGAAGTACTGTGCAGAGTCAATGCATCCCGAATAAGAACTGATACTTAGAATTACACCCAGCATACAGGGCATGAACAGCAGTACTGTGCAGAATCCATGCATTCCGAATAAGAACTGATACTGAGAATTACACCCAGCATATAGGACACGAGCAGTAGTACTGTGCAGAGTCCATGCATCCCGAATAAGAACTGATACTGAGAATTACACCCAGCATACAGGACAGAAGCAGAAGTACTGTGCAGAGTCAATGCATCCCGAATAAGAACTGATACTTAGAATTACACCCAGCATACAGGGCACGAGCAGCAGTACTGTGCAGAGTCCACACATCCCGAATAAGAACTGATACTTAGAATTACACCCAGCATACAGGGCATGAACAGCGGTACTGTGCAGAGTCCATGCATTCCGAATAAGAACTGATACTGAGAATTACACCCAGCATACAGGACAGAAGCAGAAGTACTGTGCAGAGTCCATGCATCCTGAATAAGAATTGATACTTAGAATTACACCCAGCATACAGGGCATGAACAGCGGTACTGTGCAGAATCCATGCATTCCGAATAAGAACTGATACTGAGAATTACACCCAGCATACAGGACACGAGCAGCAGTACTGTGCAGAGTCCACACATCCCGAATAAGAACTGATACTGAGAATTACACCCAGCATACAGGACAGAAGCAGAAGTACTGTGCAGAGTCAATGCATCCCGAATAAGAACTGATACTTAGAATTACACCCAGCATACAGGGCACGAGCAGCAGTACTGTGCAGAGTCCACACATCCCGAATAAGAACTGATACTTAGAATTACACCCAGCATACAGGGCATGAACAGCGGTACTGTGCAGAGTCCATGCATCCAGAATAAGAACTGATACTGAGAATTACACTGTGCAGAGTCCACACATCCCGAATAAGAACTGATACTGAGAATTACACCCAGCATACAGGACACGAGCAGCAGTACTGTGCAGAGTCCACACATCCCGAATAAGAACTGATACTGAGAATTACACCCAGCATACAGGACAGAAGCAGAAGTACTGTGCAGAGTCAATGCATCCCGAATAAGAACTGATACTTAGAATTACACCCAGCATACAGGGCACGAGCAGCAGTACTGTGCAGAGTCCACACATCCCGAATAAGAACTGATACTTAGAATTACACCCAGCATACAGGGCACGAGCAGCAGTACTGTGCAGAGTCCACACATCCCGAATAAGAACTGATACTTAGAATTACACCCAGCATACAGGGCATGAACAGCGGTACTGTGCAGAATCCATGCATTCCGAATAAGAACTGATACTGAGAATTACACCCAGCATATAGGACACGAGCAGCAGTACTGTGCAGAGTCTATGCATCCAGAATAAGAACTGATACTGAGAATTACACCCAGCATACAGGACACGAGCAGCAGAACTGTGCAGAGTCCACACATCCCGAATAAGAACTGATACTGAGAATTACACCCAGCATATAGGACACGAGCAGCAGTACTGTGCAGAGTCCATGCATCCCGAATAAGAACTGATACTGAGAATTACACCCAGCATACAGGACACGAGCAGCAGTACTGTGCAGAGTCCACACATCCCGAATAAGAACTGATACTGAGAATTACACTCAGCATACAGGACACGAGCAGCAGTACTGTGCAGAGTCCACACATCCCGAATAAGAACTGATACTTAGAATTACACCCAGCATACAGGGCATGAACAGCGGTACTGTGCAGAATCCATGCATTCCGAATAAGAACTGATACTGAGAATTACATCCAGCATACAGGACAAAAGCAGAAGTACTGTGCAGAATCCATGCATTCCGAATAAGAACTGATACTGAGAATTACACCCAGCATATAGGACACGAGCAGCAGTACTGTGCAGAGTCTATGCATCCAGAATAAGAACTGATACTGAGAATTACACCCAGCATACAGGACAGAAGCAGAAGTACTGTGCAGAGTCCATGCATCCTGAATAAGAATTGATACTTAGAATTACACCCAGCATACAGGGCATGAACAGCGGTACTGTGCAGAATCCATGCATTCCGAATAAGAACTGATACTGAGAATTACACCCAGCATACAGGACACGAGCAGCAGTACTGTGCAGAGTCCATGCATCCAGAATAAGAACTGATACTGAGAATTACACCCAGCATACAGGGCATGAACAGCGGTACTGTGCAGAATCCATGCATTCCGAATAAGAACTGATACTGAGAATTACACCCAGCATACAGGACAGAAGCAGCAGTACTGTGCAGAGTCCATACACACAGAAAAACAGGTACTGAGATTTACATTAGAGTGGATGTAAACCCTCTCCTATACCCAGTGAAGTGAACAGCCTCAGATGGTACACAGAGATGGGAAAAATATCCCTACATAAGTTTTACATGTATATCTGCTGTCTTCAGCTTTATATATTCTTTAGAAAGTGGACATTGTGTTAGAATTTCTTCCTGTTTCAGCAGTGGGTGTAGAGTCTTGGCATACACTGTGTGACAGCTGATTGGAGGAAAAGCACACACCCCCCTCCACCTAAGCAGATGAAGAAAGAAACATGCAGAGCTGTGATGTGAATAGACCAGCTCTCTGTTAATCTATCTATATGCACCCACCCGACACAAATTTACAGCTGCTTTTATCTCCTGTGCCGGAGAACTTGTCAGAAGTTATAATGCTGATAACAGAAGAGCAGAGCAGGAGAAAGACATGGGACTGAGGGCTTTGGAGAGAGATAGGTAAACACTACAGATATATGTGCCCAGGTCAAATTTCATGAATGGGGTTTACATCCACTTTAATGCATGGTGTCGGTGCCAAAGAAGCAACTCTCTATAGTCAGTGTGCAGAGGGGAAGCCTCTCAGCCCAGGACCTGGAAGAATTTTCATCTTACCTAAAACTATTAATAAGTACATGTTATTCTACAGGTCCCTCACCGCTCATATCTTATAAAAAATTATTCTAGAAGCAAGGGGAATACCTCAATATTTGGCCACAAAGGGGAAAGATGGGCCCTGATTGCCATATAGCATATCAGAAGGTGTTCCCATATAGCCAGGGGTAAATGTCAATAATGGCCACTAACTGAAAGTTGATACATACACTATATTGTCAAAAGTTTGCAATGCCTGCCTTTATACGCACATGAACTTTAATGGAATCCTAGTCTTAATCCGTAAGGGTTCTATATTAAGATGACCCACCCTTTGCCGCTATAACAGCTTCACAGTGGCGTCACTAAGGTTGGTGTCACCCGGTGCAGAAAAAAAATTGTGTCGCCCCTCAATTGTGTCACCCCCTCCGCCAATTGTGTCACCCCCTCCGCCAACTATAGTCCCCCCTCAGTACAGACCCCCCTCCACTAAGCACAGAGCCCCCTCCCTCAGTATAGACCCCCCAACTAAGTGAAGACCCCCCTCCAACAGTATAGACCCCTCTCCATCAGTACAGCCCCCCTCCCTCAGTATAGCCCCTCCCCCCACTAAGTACAGACCCCCCCTCCCACAGTATAGATTCCCCTCCCTCAGTACAGACCCCCTCACTAAGTAAAGACCCCCCCCCCACACTATAGACTCCTCTCCCTCAGTACAGAGTACAGACCCATCTCCATCAGTGCAGACCCCCTCCATCAGTGCAGACCCCCCTCCATCAGTATAGATCCCCCTCTCCATCAGTAAAGACCCCCCTCCCCTCAGTGCAGACCCCCTCCATCAGTCTAGACCCCCCTCAGTGCAGACCCTTCATCGGTGCAAACCCCCCCAGTGCAGACCACCTCCATCTGTGCAGACCCCCCTCAGTATAGACTCCCCCTTACATTAGTGTAGACCCCTCACTATCAGTACAGACCCCCTCCCCTCAGTACAGACCCCCCTCAGTGCAGACCCCCCTCAGCGCAAACCCTCCTCCCTCAGTGCAGACCCCCCTCAGCGCAAACCCTCCTCCCTCAGTGCAGACCCCCCTCCATAAGTGCAGACCCCCCTCCATCAGTGCAGATCCCCCCTCCATCAGTATAGACCCCCCTCCCCTAAATGCAGAGCAGACCTCCACTCAATGCAGACCCTTTATCAGTGCAGAACCCCCCCTTAGTGCAGACCCCATCCATCTGTGCAGACCCCCCCCCTCCTTCAGTATAGACTCCCCCTCACTATCAGTACAGACCCCCGCCCTTCAGTACAGACCCCCTCAATCAGTGCAGACCTCCCGACTTTAATCAGTATAGACTGTTCTGTATGAGAACAGACCCCCCCCTCCCCTCAGTGGAAACCTTCCTCCCTCAGTGCAGACCCCCCCTCCATCAGTTCAGACCCCCTCCATCACTGCAGACCCCGTCTGTACAGACCCACCTCCAGCAGTGCAGACCCCCCCCACCCACTAAGTAAAGCCCCCCCCTCCCTCAGTACACATCCCCCTCCACTAAGTACAGACCTCCCTCAGTATAGACCCCCCGACTAAGTACAGACCCCCCTTCCACAGTATAGACCCCCCTCCATCAGTATAGACCCCCCTCAGTACAGACCCCCTCCGTCAGTATAGACCCCCCTCCATCAGGATAGACCCCCCTCAGTATAGATCCCATTCCATCAGTATAGCCCCTCTCCATCAGTATAGACCCCTCTCCATCAGTGCAGACCCCCCCTCAGTACAGACCCCCCTCCATCAGTCCAGACCTTCCCCCCTTAGTGCACACACCCCTCCTCTCAGTGCAGACCCTCCTTCATCAGTGCAGACCTCCCCCCTCAGTATAGACCCCCCTTCCATCAGTACACACCCCCCTCCTCTCAGTGCAGACCTTCCTCCATCAGTGCAGACTCCCCTTCCATCAGTGCAGACCCCTCTTTCATTAGTGCAGACCCCCCTCCATAAGTATAGACCCCCCTCCATCAGTACAGACCCCCCTCAGTGCGGACCCCCCTCCCTCAGTACAGACCCCCTCCGTCAGTATAGACCCCCCTCCATCAGGATAGACCCCCCTCAGTATAGATCCCATTCCATCAGTATAGCCCCTCTCCATCAGTATAGACCCCTCTCCATCAGTGCAGACCCCCCCTCAGTACAGACCCCCCTCCATCAGTCCAGACCTTCCCCCCTTAGTGCACACACACCCCTCCTCTCAGTGCAGACCCTCCTTCATCAGTGCAGACCTCCCCCCTCAGTATAGACCCCCCTTCCATCAGTACACACCCCCCTCCTCTCAGTGCAGACCTTCCTCCATCAGTGCAGACCCCCCTTCCATCAGTGCAGACCCCTCTTTCATTAGTGCAGACCCCCCTCCATAAGTATAGACCCCCCTCCATCAGTACAGACCCCCCTCAGTGCGGACCCCCCTCCCTCAGTACAGACCCCCTCCGTCAGTATAGACCCCCCTCCATCAGGATAGACCCCCCTCAGTATAGATCCCATTCCATCAGTATAGCCCCTCTCCATCAGTATAGACCCCTCTCCATCAGTGCAGACCCCCCCTCAGTACAGACCCCCCTCCATCAGTCCAGACCTTCCCCCCTTAGTGCACACACACCCCTCCTCTCAGTGCAGACCCTCCTTCATCAGTGCAGACCTCCCCCCTCAGTATAGACCCCCTTCCATCAGTACACACCCCCCTGCTCTCAGTGCAGACCTTCCTCCATCAGTGCAGACCCCCCTTCCATCAGTGCAGACCCCTCTTTCATTAGTGCAGACCCCCCTCCATAAGTATAGACCCCCCTCCATCAGTACAGACCCCCCTCAGTGCGGACCCCCCTCCCTCAGTACAGACCCCCTCCATCAGTGCAGACCCCCCCTCTGTACAGACCCCTCTCCATCAGTATAGACCCTGCCCGCAGTATAGACCCTGCTTCCATCAGTATAGACCCCGCTTCCATCAGTATAGACCCCGCTTCCATCAATACAGACCCCCCTCCCCTCAGTGCAGACCCCCTTTCATCAGTATACCCCCCTCAGTGCAGACCCCCCCTCTCCACTTGTGCTAGCAGCAGCTTTGGGGGCACCCGGGCCGAGCTGCAGCTCCATGTATCCATTCAGACACTGAGCTGTTGTTTGGCCCGGCCCCCCTCTCTCCTGATTGTCTAACTGAGTTTGATTGACAGCAGTGGGAGCAAATGACGCCGCTGCTGTGTCTCAGCCAACCAGAAGAGAGAGTCCCAGATGGCTGAGGCACTTGTGGATATAGCTGGATAGAGAGGGGGCTCAGGAAAGTATTAGGGGGACTGAGGGGGGCTGCTGCACGCAAAGGCTTTTTATCTTAATGCATGGAATGCATTAAGATAAAAAAACCTTCTGACTTTACAACCACTTTAATACATAATAAAACAATAATGCAGCACTCAAGTGGTCACATAGTATTTGCAATTAAACTTCAATAGTCCATAGAGTGAAACAATATACAGTAATCAAACAAAGTCCAGAAAAAAGCCCAGAAGTATCAATTTCAGTGATCCCACAACGGTGATGGAAAGAGGAGTCTTCAAGAAAGCCAGGTGACAACCTTCACTCTAATGCGCTGCTTACCGGATAAAGTCTCACCCCCTGATAAGAGTGGTCAACATGCGCTCTTTTTACAAAGCCAATCCAACATCTCAGGCAGGCAGGAGGGTCCCTTTTGGATGGCAACCAAAACAGCTCCAACAACCCAGCAGCAGCAGTAGAGGCTTACACACCCGTTCCAGAACAGCAACAAGCCAGATATAAAATGAAAGCAATCCGATACTATAATATTGTTAAAATTATTATAACTTTATTACATAAAAAGTTGCATTCACATGTCTGTAAATTACATCAAGCATTTATCCAATAACTAAGATGGCCTTTGTGCAGCTGTGCATGAGTGGTGAGTGTGCATGGCTCCGTCCGGTAAGCAGTGCATAAGAGTGAAGGGTGTCACCTGGCTTTCTTGAAGACTCCTATTTCCATTACAGTTGTGAGATCACTGAAATTAATACTTCTGGGTTTTTCTAGACTTTGATTAATATATATTTTTTCACTATATGGACTATTGAAGTTTATTCTATTTTTTATAAAAAATGGTTTCTTACTGAGTTTTTCTGCCTCCTTGAAACATCCTCTGTAAGCTCCCGATCCAGTCTTGTTTCTTTTGTTTGGAATGAGCAGCGCATATTTCTAACCTAACAGTTAGTTGCGGTCAAGTGCACTGCTCTATACACATTACAAATCTCATAGTCCATCTCAGGGGAGAGCAAGGGAAGGTGGCTTCATTCCTACATACAGTGAGACCATGGAGAAGAAACATAGCCACCAACTAACAAAAAGTTGGATCACATCAGCAGCATTAAGAGATTTTAAGGAGGCTGATAGTAATAGAAGGGATTTTTTGAGCTAAGAATACACACTTAAATGGAATTTTAAATCAGAGTTTAAAGTCAATTTGACATCTATTCCTCATCACTCTGTCCACTGCTGCCATCTTCTTCCAGGTTCAGCTTTCCTCCTCATCGGACATTCAAGATGTAACTCCTAAATATAGGCACTGAAGTTACATCACCCTTGAAACCGGGCCCACATCTGACCGATGCCAGGAATGGGCCAGGAGTATGCACTGCACTGTGCATACAATGGAGGCAGTGTACACCAGAAAATAATTACTAAGAAATAGAAGAAAGTTTTTTTGGCAAAGGAGATGTGCAAAGTTGCCTCTGCCAAGACCTCTATCTTTGAGTCATTTTATTTTTAGAGCAAAGTTCTACTTTATGATCAAACAGGTTTCTTGGCAGGTTCCCAGCTTTATAGCCTCAGCCTTCATCAACCACCACACTCATAAGCACCCTCCGCAGAATGTAGACTCATTCAACTTGTAAATCACACCTTATAACCTAATAGTTATATATTTTGTATCACAATGTACATTTACAGTATACTGTATGTCTTTAGTGCTTTACCAAACAAATATTCCCAGGCGTCAACCCCTAACCAATGCTTACATTGACATAAAAGAGGTGAATGCTGCTTCCTAACCCAATGGAGTCTCGGTATTATAATCAAAAAATAAACAGAAAAAGAAAAGCGCAAATGCACCTACATCAAAAGAGGACTTACATAAGACCCGAAACAAACCAACAGGCAATGTCAAAGGATATAGATACAGGGTAAAGCAAAGCTTTAGCATACCTCTCAACTTTCTGAGATGGGAATGAGGGACCCCTATTAGAAAAACGTATGTAGGGGGGTCGTGGCTACTGAGCTCCGCTATGGATTCATAGGGCGAGAGCTCCTTGCAGCCGCAAAGGGAATCCACACACATTGGCGCCTCAGCACCGCCATCCTGCTCGCCACGAACACCGCCACAGCCACTGACTCCTCCGCCATGCCGCGGAAGAAGAAGGACCCGCCGCAGCAGCCGCAGAAGCTCTCGGGCTTCTTTCCCTCCATCTCCCGCAGCCTACTCAAAGATGGCGGTGCCGCCCACAACATGTGGCCAGACAGCCAGTCCAGATCCATGCCGCTAAAATGGAGCAAGACCTCAGCCCTCCCTTCACTGTCGCATAGTAGGGGAGCATCGGGAGCCTCCACACCATCAACTAGAAGCCCGGTCAAATCCAGGCCAAGGATGGAATCCCCCAGCAGGGATGCCTGGAACCCAGACATGGAGGTGAGTGGGCACAACCCATGCATCTTCTTCGCCAATGCTCCTGAAAAGAAATGAGGAGTGCTGCTAGACATTAGGGATACGTACAGTTTCACACTCCAGAAAACATTATTACTGATGCTGAAGGTAGATACCTGATTGTCACTTGTGATATAAACTCGTACCCCTTTACGCTTGTGACCCTCTACGCCCCCAACACCCAACAGCTGCGTTTTCTTGGCAAGCTCTTTAAAAAAACTAAGGTAAATCAGCATGGCAGACGCAGACAACTTGCAGACGCAATACTCCTGGAAACAATGGCAGATAGGTATCCGGGCAATATATACCTAATCCCATTGTGTCAACCATTGGGAAATTATGTTTAAAATAATTCATAGATGGTATTACACTCCATCCAGGCTTGCCAAGCTGTTTCCCACCTCCTCGCCAGCTTGCTGGCGCAGCTGTGGAGGACATGGGTCACTACTTCACATACTATGGAGCTGCCCTACTCTCACCAGCTACTGGAAGCATATCTTTCATATTCTAGCAACTTCAACCGGAATACTGCTACCCCCAAATCCTGGGTTAGCCGTCCTACATATAGGAATAGACGCCTATCCGAGCCACATGAGACCAGCGGTGACTCATGTCCTCTTTGCTGCCCGCAATCTCATCCTTAGGAAATGGAAGACGTCTGACTCCCCTAGTGTCTCAGAAGTAATCCATACAGTAAACATAAACAACCAAATTGAATGATCATTGGCTATTAATAACTCCACTTGTTTGACAAAAACGGGTCAATCTGGTCAAATAGACAGAAATATTGACATAATATCCACTTATCTCAGCTGTACCTACTTCCCCCAGTCCCCCTACCCCCTTCTACAGTGCCTTGCCAAAGTATTCACCCCCCTTGAACTTTGCAACCTTTTGCCACATTTCAGGCTTCAAACATAAAAGATATAAAACTGTAATTTTTTGTGAAGAATCAACAACAAGTGGGACACAATCATGAAGTGGAACGGAATTTTTTGGATATTTCAAACTTTGTTAACAAATAAAAAACTGAAAAATTGGGCGTGCAAAATTATTCAGCCCCTTTACTTTCAGTGCAGCAAACTCTCTCCAGAAGTTCAGTGAGGATCTCTGAATGATCCAATGTTGACCTAAATGACTAATGATGATAAATAGAATCCACCTGTGTGTAATCAAGTCTCCGTATAAATGCACCTGCACTGTGATAGTCTCAGAGGTCCGTTTAAAGCGCAGAGAGCATCATGAAGAACAAGGAACACACCAGGCAGGTCCGAGATACTGTTGTGGAGAAGTTTAAAGCCAGATTTGGATACAAAAATATTTCCCAAGCTTTAAACATCCCAAGGAGCACTGTGCAAGCGATATTATTGAAATGGAAGGAGTATCAGACCACTGCAAATCTATGAAGACCTGGCCGTCCCTCTAAACTTTCAGCTCATACAAGGAAAAGACTGATCAGAGATGCAGCCAAGAGGCCCATGATCACTCTGGATGAACTGCAGAGATCTACAGCTGAGGTAGGAGACTCTGTCCATAGGACAACAATCAGTCGTATACTGCACAAATCTGGCCTTTATGGAATAGTGGCAAGAAGAAAGCCATTTCTTAAAGATATCCATAAAAAGTGTTGTTTAAAGTTTTGCCACAAGCCACCTGGGAGACACACCAAACATGTGGAAGAAGATGAAACCAAAATCAAACTTTTTGGCAACAATGCAAAACGTTATGTTTGGCGTAAAAGAAACACAGCTCATCACCCTGAACACACCATCCCCACTGTCAAACATGGTGGTGGCAGCATCATGGTTTATGCCTGCTTTTCTTCAGCAGGGACAGGGAAGATGGTTAAAATTGATGGTAAGATGGATGGAGCCAAATACAGGACCATTCTGGAAGAAAACCTGATGGAGTTTGCAAAAGACCTGAGACTGGGACGGAGATTTGTTTTCCAACAAGACAATGATCCAAAACATAAAGCAAAATCTACAATGGAATGGTTCACAAAAAAACATATCCAGGTGTTAGAATGGCCAAGTCAAAGTCCAGACCTGAATCCAATTGAGAATCTGTGGAAAGTACTGAAAACTGCTGTTCACAAACGCTCTCCATCCAACCTCACTGAACTTGTGCTGTTTTGCAAGGAGGAGTGGGCAAAAATTTCAGTCTCTCGATGTGCAAAACTGATAGAGACATACCCCAAGCGACTTACAGCTGTAATCGCAGCAAAAGGTGGCACTACAAAGTATTAACTTACTGGGGCTGAATAATTTTGCACGCCCAATTTTTCAGTTTTTTATTTGTTAAAAAAGTTTGAAATATCCAATAAATTTTGTTCCACTTCATGATTGTGTCCCACTTGTTGTTGATTCTTCACAAAAAATTACAGTTTTATATCTTTATGTTTGAAGCCTGAAATGTGGCAAAAGGTTGAAAAGTTCAAGGGGGCCAAATACTTTCGCAAAGCACTGTATCTCTTCCCTTGTTCATGACAGGCCCTTAATCTCCTTCGTTATGCTCATCATGCTGTTAGATACTTAGCACTCCATGATGCCAAGGGGTGTGAGCCCCCTGGCAAAATTGAGATACCAGGAGGGGCTTACACCATACATGTGATACCTGAGCCATTGTACCTCTGTTGTAGTTCAAGATTAATCATTGTTGTACACTGTCTTTATGTCATATATGGCCTGTCCACAATTTACAATGACTGTTACTGTTTTTCTGTTCATTCTGTTTTATATTAATAAAAAATTCTGAACAAGAAAAATTTATGTAGGCGTAGAACACACCCCCTTGCCACGCCACCTTAACTTAAAACCCACAAGTGCTTTTCTTTTTTTTTTAACCACTACTATTCCTTTTTGCTGACTTTTTAAACCTAAAAATGCAGCAATTTAGACATTGGATGAAAGGTTTAGCACTGGGAAACACATTTTGAAAGATAAATAGGGAATTTTATGTGCAAAAAGGAAAAAAATAAACTGAGCTAATTATGTAAAAAAACATAAGCAACAACTTACAAGTGAGATAGACACCAGTAACAATAATAAAAAAAAAAGTTGTGCTATATTATTGTGAACATTATTTGCTGAGTAATGTCCATATATAAGACACACCAGTGAACACAATCAACAGAGAATAATCCTTGTGGTTCTGATCCTTGTGACTCGGTGTGAATTCTTCCACCACCAATGTGTAAACTTCACCACCGAACAGGTAGTCTGCTTACCAGATACTAAGACCATACAGGTCCTTAACGCCTTAGGTATTGCTCAACAAGGGGTGTCAATACTCAGATATCCCGGTGATCACACTCCCCATATAATACAACAAAGAGTCCAACTTAGCATAAAACCATTACAAAATGTATTAAAATAAAGGGTTGCGCTTACATCAATAAAAAAGCAAAACAGCATAAAATCTACATAAGTGCATTTTATATACAAGTATATAGATCAGACCAAAATGAGGGACAAATGAGGAGGAAAGAGGGACATTAAAATGATGGAGACTACTATTGCTAACCTCAGCAGAAGAGCTGAAGTCAGATGCACAGAATTGGGATAATTCCTTTGCTGATCACATATCTTCTCCGCATCTCTCCTATCTGTGAGTAGATTTATCATTTTTATGCAGCCCGTAGATGATTTTTTTTTTTTTTTTTTTCGTTTAACCAGTGGGTTTAACAAAAAAACTGACCTGTTTCCCCCATCCACACAAGGTGGATGGGGGAATCACTCCCAGTGAACTATTGTGTTCTGATAGTGGGAAGACTTCCCCGATGTCAGAATACACTGCTGATCGAATGCCATTTATCTAACAGGCTTGTTGTACAGAAGCCAACCACTGTTCCCATACATGGATCCTTCCTGGACCAGCCGAAATAGGTGACCTTGTTGGTGTCCTCTTCTCGACGTCCCTCAATTGAAAATTTGTAGAAGCAAGGCAAAAAATTGTCTGCTGAACAGTTGCATTCAGTCCAATCCAATAACCGCAGCAGAAGATTCATCCATCTCCACTGTTTTGAGTAGATGGAGATGTCTGATTTCTTTTGTTCAAGATGCAGGCTGTGTATGGCCAGCTTTACTCAAGTTTCCTGAAGCTGAAAAAACTCCAGAATGTCTTCTAAGCTAAAATGTATTGACATTGGAGGTTCTTCTGCTGTAGATTGTCTTTGTCTACCAAAAACTCTTCAACATCCAACACACTTCAGGGTTGTGTCAAATACTTGGCCCCTCTCTGAGTACTTTGGTCTCTACCTTTGGACTTCAGCCCTGTAGAGACATAGGGGTCAGCAGAGTAAACCAGCGCATGCATCTAGGTCCCAGGCATGCAATGCACCAGGAAGTCTGTTAGATGTTGAAGAGCTTTCAGCAGATTAAATTCCTATTTAAAATAATTATTTTTCAGACAGCTAATGATGTACATTCCTTCTTTACAGGGCCCCATTAGAAAAGGCTTTGAGTTTTTTTGGAAGTGTGTCAAACCTCCTTCTAGGCCAAATTACGGGAATACAATAAACAATCCCTAGTAAAATATACATGACATTTCTTACCCCAGCACTTACAGTTTACAACTTTAAATGCAATGGCTGCTGTTCTCTCAGTGCTGCTTCCCTAAACTTTTGGTCTTCACAGGAAAAAGTTAACATTGGATAGTGCATTTTCCAGCCAGTCTTGTTAGCTTGGAGAATAGAGGGGGGGGGGAGGAGGGTGGAGCAAGGGAGTGCCTTGACATACTAGGCTATGGTACTGGGTGTTTCTATTGATGAAAACAGTATAGAGAGACACAACTCCAGTCTCTGCATGTCAGGGGGGCTCAATAGCATGTTGCAAGAGAATTGAGCCACCCTAAAACAGGAAACCTAGGGCAGCAGTGGTCATGGCACCAGCCTAAACAGGGACATAGGCAAGAATTAAAAGATAAAGAAGCTACATACTCAGTAAGTGATTAAATCAGCTGCTAGAATTGCTTAAAAGGGAGGTTTATTTAAGCTGTTTTAAGCTGATATTATATTCTTATTGACATATGTATGAAAAAGGCAGTTCTCATGTAAACAAATGGCATTGTACACAAGCTTAAAAAGTTATTAAAGTAGACCTCCAAAAAGAATTAGTGGACACAGCAATGTTAGACAATATTTTTTTTTTGTAGACTAAACCTAAAAAATGGTGCTATTACAAAATACATGCTCACAAATTTTGCCCACTGGCTTCCCAAGAGTAAAGCTACATTCACACAAGCCTCCAAGGTTTAGGTTATTTAAACACATAAGAAATTATCTTGGATTTATTAACAAATGTTAAGCTTCCCAGATCAAGTGCTCCTACATTTAAACATATTTATATGCCTTGATGCGATTATGTGAATTTGCATGCATTTAGACACATTCAGATATCTATTTGCCTCTGCATTCACAGAATTATATTTTCTCTAAACACAACTAAACTGGGAGCACCTAAATGCAGATAAAGGCACAGTGTGAATATTACAATTCAGGCCTCATACACACGGACGATTTCAGGCATCCAGTGTAAATTGAATGCGTATTTTCAGCGTACAGCCACCTGTAATATGGAACAGCTGAACCTGGGTATACGCATTGCTTGCGTAAACTTGTGCATGCGCACAGACTTAAACCCCAGAACATGCAAATGCAGAGTTCTTGGATTTACGCCTGTGAATGGTCTATGCATGGTGCATACCCTCATACAGCGACTCATTACTTTGGCCTGCTGTATGTTGCAGCTGTCTCTTCCAGGCATGAAAATAGGCCCACAATTTACACCAGATGCTGGATCTGTGAATGCTTGCACCGAAGACACTTTAGAACCTTCAAACTCAAGGCCCTGATCCATGATTGCCAAACCCGGACAAAACTCAGAACAGAACTTTCTTTGCTTACAAATCACATGCTGGAGCTTTTAAAACGGAACCTTTGAGCATCCTGTGTCATCTCTACCAGTTTACCAAACTCATACCATGGCAGGGCCTCGCACTTGTCACAATGCCTATAACCACATATAATCAAAGGTTTGTCAATATCAGTGTGAATGAGGCCTAACACTGGCTGACCGAATAGTACTAGTTGTGCCTCATTTCCCAAAAGATTGACAGGAAATGTCACAGGGGCTTGGCTGTGACTTCTAATTTATTTACCATGCCTCCGGCTCCTTCTTCCCACGCACATTTTATGCTAGTTGACCCTGAGCATCATGCAGTACATGGAAGACTCATGGGAGGCAGGTGCATAAAGAGAGAACTGCATGTCATGGCAATTACTTTTTAAAGTCTTGGCTAAGCTGCATGGTTTTCTCAAACCTCGTAATCATATAACTTCTGAAGGAAAGTATTTATATAGTAAGTATCTTGGCTATATCAAATCCTAGTTACAGACAATATCACAATTACACTTCCAAGAGTTCTTTATTTATCAGTGGCGGCTGGTGCTCAAAATTTTTGGAGGGAGCGCAAACAGAAAAATGTACTAGGCATTGCTTTGCGGCAAAAAACCCTGTAAAAAATTGCGTGACTTTGAGGTCACAAAAGTGTGAAGGGGGCCTTCAATGTATAGTGTGCCCCCTTCAAATTAGAGTGACCATCGTGCCCCCTTCAATGCAGAGTGACCATCGTGCCCCCTTCAATGCAGAGTGACCAGCGTGCCCCCTTTCAAGGCAGAGTGACCAGCGTGCCGTGCCCACTTTCAATGCAGAGTGACCAGCGTTCCACCTTTTAATGCAGAGTGACCAGCGTGCCCCTTTTCAATGCAGAGTGACCATTCTGCCCCTTTTCAATGCAGAGTGACCATCGTGCCCCCTTTCAATGCAGAGTGACCAGCATGCCCCCTTTCAATGCAGAGTGACCAGCGTGCCGTGCCCCCTATTAATGCAGAGTGACCAGCGTGCCCCCTTCAATGCGGAGTGACTCGCGTGCCCCCTTCAATGCAGAGAGACCATCGTGCCCCCTTCAATGCAGAGAGACCATCGTGCCCCCTTCAATGCACAGTGACCAGCGTGCCGTACCTCCTTTCAATACAAAGTGACCAGCGTTCCCCCTTTCAATGCAAAGTGACCAGCATTCCCCCTTTCAATGCAGAGTGACCAGCGTGCCCCCTTTCAATGCAGAGTGACCATCGTGCCCCCTTTCAATGCAGAGTGACCAGCGTGCCGTGCCCCCTTTTAATGCAGAGTGACCAGCGTGCCTCTTTCAATGCAGAGTGACTCGCGTGCCCCCTTCAATGCAGAGAGACCATCGTGCCCCCTTCAATGCAGAGAGACCATCGTGCCCCCTTCAATGCACAGTGACCAGCGTGCCATACCTCCTTTCAATACAAAGTGACCAGCGTTCCCCCTTTCAATGCAAAGTGACCAGCATTCCCCCTTTCAATGCAGAGTGACCAGCGTTTCCCCTTTCAATGCAGAATGACCAGCGTTCCCCTTTCAATGCAGTGACCAGCGTGCCGTGCCCCCTTTTAATGCAGAGTGACCAGCATTCCCCCTTTCAATGCAGTGACCAGCGTTCTCCCTTTCAATGCAGTGACCAGCGTTCCCCCTTTCAATGCAGTGACCAGCGTGCTGTGCCCCCTTTCAATGCAGAGTGACCAGCATGTCCCCTTTCAATGCAGAGTGACCAGCATGCCCCCTTTCAATGCAGAGTGACCAGCGTGCCGTGCCCCCTTTCAATGCAGAGTGACCAGTGTGCCATGCCCCTTTCAATGCAGAGTGACCAGCGTGCCTCCTTTCAATGCAGAGTGACTAGCGTGCTGTGCCCCCCTTCAATGCAGAGTGACCAGCGTGCTGTGCCCCTTTTCAATGCAGCATGACCAGCGTGCCGTGCCCCCTTTCAATGCAGAGTGACCAGCGTGCCGTGCCCCCTTCAATGCAGAGTGACCAGCGTGCCGTGCCCCTTTTTAATGCAGAGTGACCAGCGTGCCGTGCCCCCTTTCAATGCAGAAAGACCAGTGCACTTACCTGCAGCGGCGGCTTCTCCTCAGTCCCCCGCGTCTCCTCGAGTCCTCCCGCCTCCTCCTCGGCCAATGGCACAGGTTCGTCTTTCAGCCAATCGGGAAGCGGGTCTCGGACCCGCTTCCTGATTGGCCAGGAGGAGGATCCATGTGACAATAGCGAATTTTAATTCGCTATTGTCACACAAATGGGTGGGCTAGGGCTAGTGCTCTGCGCCCCGGGTCCACCCTTTTCTGAAGCCTATTAGAGCCTATACGCAGCAGCCGCCACTGTTATATATATGAGTTTTCCTTTTAACTAGCATTGATGAATCAGCCATCAACTAAATCCAGCGCACTTACAGTGGTTGTAAACCTCAAGCATGAAATATGAACAAAGCACACCTTCTAGAGTGTGTACTTGTCTCAATGAAGAACACTAAGTGCCATTCAGTGAAGATCGTTGCCGTAAGTAACATAATGTGTTTTCAGCTCTGTGCAATGTGGGGAGGAGGAGCTGTGAACAGAGCTGGGATGGGAAAGGAGCTATGCCAAGTGCTGTGCCAGAGGTGATTCCTGTCCTCTACCTTTCCAGCTGTGATTGCTGCTCTCGGCCTCCCCAGCGGTAATCCCTGTCCTCCGCCTCTCCATCCGTGCTCCCTGTCCTCTGCCTCTCCAACTGTGATCCCTGTCCTCTGCCTCTCCAACCATGATCCCTGTCCTCTGCCACTGCAGCCATGATCCCTGTCTGCCTTTCTAGCTGTGATCCCTGTCCTCTGCCTCTCCAGCCATGATCCCTGCCCTCTTCCTCTCCAGCCGTGATCCCTGTCCTCTTCCTCTCCAGCCGTGATCCCTGTCCTCTGCCTCTCCAGCCCTGATCCCTGTCCTCTGCCTTTCCAGCCATGATCCCTGTCCTCTGCCTCTCCAGTCATAATCCCTGTCCTCCGCCTCTCCAGCCGTGATCCCTGTCCTCTTCCTCTCCAGCCGTGATCCCTGACCTCTTCCTCTCCAGCCGTGATCCCTGACCTCTTCCTCTCCAGCCGTGATCCCTGACTTCTGCCTCTCCAGCCGTAATCCCTGTCCTCTGCCTCTCCAGCCGTGATTACTGTCCTCTGCCACTCAAGCTGTGATCCCTGTCCTCTGCCTCTCTAGCCAGAATCCCTGTATTCTTACTCTCTAGCCAGGATCCCTGACCTCTGCCTCTCCAGCCATAATCCCTGTCCTCTGCCTCTCCAGCTAAAACTGATAAAACAGAGTCTTTGGAGTCACTCTGCACATGCTCAGTTTTATTTTTCTTGGGAGGGTGCATGTGATCAGCACATGGCCAATCAGCACCATCCAGACAGAGGGTCCAGGGTCCTGCAGCCTCAAAGGACAGTCAGAGTAGAATGAAAACTCCTCTTACAAGCTTTAACCAGACACTGATAGAAGTCACAAGACCTCTATACACTTCTGACGAGAAAAGTTATTTAGCGGTTTATATTTAGTAAAATGATTGCATTTCCATGTACGGTGTACTGTGGGAGATCAGATATAGTGAATGAAGAGTCCTGGGTTTAGTAACACTTTAAGTACTGCTCAAAATCTTGCTGTTGTTTTTCTTGGCCAGCTAAATCACCTGTTACCATCCCTCTCATCCAGGTTTTATTTGTGCTGAGACCTTTAATCATTAAAAAAATGAATAGTCTGTCAGCTCATATCTCATCACACAAGAAACAATTTACTCCCAAATGTTCATCATTTGTATTGTTCTATGCTGCCAAAAATATCAGCGATATCCAGCTGAGATCAAGCCTGAAGGTTGGAATCTAACTGCCTTTCATCATGGCAATTACAGCTAAAAACCATTGTAGCAGTTAGAGCATGAAGAAGCCTAACCAAAGGCCAGAAAACACACAGTGATATACTCCCGGGCCCATCAACTCAAAGCTCACATTTCAGTTTATTTGTAACTGCTGTAAAGTTAAACTCCAGGCAGCAACCTAATTAAAGGGGTTGTAAAGTTTGAAGGTTTTTTATCCTAATGCATTCTATGCATTACGAAAAAAGCCTTCTGTGGAAGCCCCTCTCAGCCCCCCTAATACTTACCTGAGCCCCATCTCTATCCTGTGATTTTTCAGGAGTGTCTCGGCTGCATGAGACTCTCCCTCCTCATTGGCTGAGACGTGGTAGTCTTAGTGGTAGTGGTAAAAAGGTAGTAAACATTTACATATACCCGATGAAGTGACTGGCTTTAGGTGATACACAGAGATTAAACAAATTTTCCTAGATAAGTTGTACCTGTTTATCTGCAGTCCTCTATTCTCGACATCCGTTCAAAGTGCAGAACTTAGAAGCTTGTCTGAAAGTTCAGAAAAAAAAAGGGGTGGAGAGCTGAAGTTACTCTGCAGAGCTCAGTGAGAAGAGCTCTGTGAGCTGATTGGAGAGAAGGGAACACACCTCATTCACACAGTACACAGGAACAGAGCTAAGGCTTTGAATCAGCTGGAGATCCCTCCCTTGTCACCTTTTTTCTCTTGGTGTCAGGAAAAAATTGTCAGAAGCAGAGAAACAAAGCAGCAAACAGAAATTACACTTAGTGCTCTGGATTGAGACAAGTACATACTATAGAGGGATATGCTTTGTTCATATTTCATGTTTGAGGTTTACAACCATTTTAATGCAATCTCTACATTAAAATAAAAAACCTTTAATGTGCAGCCCCCCCTAAATACTTACCTGAGCCTGATCCAGTGCTGTGCCCTAGAGCTCACTCTTTCCTCATAGGCTCAGTGACAACAGCGCGGAAACCTTCAGCGCTTGCTGCTGTCAATCAAATAAAGTGAGGAGGGAGCAGGGAGTGGGGCTGAGTGATGCTATGTGTGTCTATAGACCCACAGAGCCCGACTCAGGGCAGAGCATGCACGTTTCCCCAGCCCCCCCCCCCCCCCCCCCCACTGCAAGGGCTTGCTATGAGGGCAGTCACTGAAGAGAAGGAGAAGAGAGCACCAGTGGGGGACGCCAGAAGAGGATTGGGGCTGCTCTGTGCAAAATCAAGTATAAAATGTTTATTATTTAAAAAAGGGCAGGAGACCTCATTTTTCTTAGATACAGTTAATTGACACTTACAGTTTTTGTACCTCCCCCAGCTGCAATTAGACAATGAAAGAAGAAGCGACAGACTGATAGGCGTATCTGCCCTTCTCTCTGCTCTCCACCTATCAGTATGTACCTTGTTAGTATATTAGCATCCTACACATCTGATTGGCATGTTGTGCTGCTTTTTTCTCTTCCACCCTGAGCTATGCTGTATAGTAGACTGCAGGCTGATATCAAGCCAATTAAAGTACGTACACTGCTAGTATATAAAGATATATATATTTACAGTATAGATACAGTATATACAGTATAATAATGAGATATAATGGGGTGCGCTAAACAACAATAAATCCAAACATGAATACACAGTGATATTCGTGAATAATCAATGAGTGCATAAACACAAAAGTTCATGAGTGTCCATAAATTGGTGATGATATTAAATATAAGATGAAGAAAAATAAACTTGATTCCACATCTACTCCTGTCTCAGTTGAAGTCCAATCGGAAGAAACCGGTCAGAATAGGAGGCGTACACGTCACACAGATACTTGCGGTCCGTGCTGCAGCCGGACGCAAGCCTCTTCAGAGATTTCTGGCACATATTTACTTATGCTGATTTCAAGACTCCTAATTGTAAGTGCAATACTGCTTGCTTAAATAAATTTTAAAAGGGTAATACACTATTAGTCTGCTTCTGTTCCTTTGTCATATGGTGGAGCTGAATCGTCAGCGTGGCTGTTGTGACAGACTCTGTGGATTTTAGGAGAAGGGGAAGGCAGTGTTTCTGCAGATACAAGCGTGTATTGATTGCCATCTGGTAAGAGGCCAACCCAGGTGTTTTGCACAAGGTGATTGCTGGTTCACCACGGAGATCGATTTTGTTCAGCACTTAAGTTTATCATTTGCACCTTACCTTTTTCCGTTCGGTAAGGAGAAATTTCACTTGGTGGTGGATACACTTTGGATGTGGAATCAAGTTTATTTTTCTTCATCTTATATTTAATATCATCACCAATTTATGGACACTCATGAACTTTTGTGTTTATGCACTCATTGATTATTCACGAATATCACATGTTCTATTATATGTTTTAGTTTTAATTTTAATTATTGATATGTTTGGATTTATTGTTGTTTAGCGCACCCATTATATCTCATTTACTTCACATATTCACCAAGCACTGAATACCGGGAGCAGCTTCAACACACTATCAGCGCACCCATCCCCCCTCCTAACACATATACAGTATAATAATGTGTTAATCAATACAGAAACAGTTCAGCTTTATTTGTTTTTCATTCTTACTTTTTACACTTAAGTTGTTCAAACTTATGAAATACATGCGTTAAATCCCAATTTTGAGTTGATTTTCCACTGAACTTTAAAAAAAGAGTCTGATGAATAATTCACTATTTTCTGTTGACCACTGGGTAACTGAGTTCATGAAACCCCAATCAAACTCAATGGAAAATCCAATAGCATTTTATCCAATCGCTTGAAATGTTCTTGTGTTCAATTGATTCCTAGATGATTGCCACTATTCTTTCAATGTATTCAATCTATTTCAATCTGTAAGATTGTTCAGATGTTATCTTTGTTCTTTCAATAACTTTCAATCCCATTAGCTTTCAAAAGCTGTTTGAAAGTGCTTGGAAATTGGCACACATTATCCTCACCAAATCTAAGACAAGTTTTAGGCAACTTTAACCACTGATCAAGGCAACCCATTACCAGTACTCTGGGTTTTTTTTCAGCAGGAACGCGGGGGTGTATGGTGTGAAAAATCGGCGCTAATTCAAATCATAAATACATGTGATACACTCTGTGACAATAACGATGTCCACCACTGTGGATAGTGCTCTATATGATAAAACCTGATGCAAAAATTTCGAAGTAAAATCAATCCTCAATGTAAAACTGTAAAAGCGAGCCTATACACAAAAGATCTTCAGTGGATGACTCTGAAAAGCCTGTGCATAAATAAAGTCCTCAAAAAAATATATATATATAATGCAATCACAAAATCAATGCAATAGATGAAAAAGGGTGAACAAGAACAAAAAGGAACACAACCAGCACCCCCAGCACTGAATATTTGTAATGGCAAGAGGTGATGAAGTTTGCTAAATCAGCCCTTAAAATTTCCACTGGACTGCTCGCATTTGCAGGGTGCCCGCGGCAGGCGGGGTTGAAAGGGAGCCGATTCTCCTCCAGGAGATTGGCCAGGAAACTGTGGGAAAGGGAGAGGAGAGGAAGAGGGGAGCCAGCTGGATCACGCAGAGAGGGGAACTCCTTCTCTGACACAGCTTAGAACTGAAACTCTGCTTTCTTTCAAACAAAGTCCCGCCTCCTGGGCCGGCTCACTTGACAGTGGTTGGCGTTTCAGAACAAAGAATTTACATTTACATTTGTGGGCACTGATGAGGCTCCACTGATGGGAACTGCTGAGGCTGCATTGATGGGCATGGAGGAGGCTGCACTGATGGGCACTGATAGGTTGCATTAAAAGGTGCTGATGAGGCTTCACTGATGGGCACTGATAGGCTGCAATGATGGGCACTGATGGGGCTGCATTGATGGGCACTGATGAGGCTGCATTAGTGGGCACTGATGAGGCCGCAATGATGGACACTGATGAGCCTGCACTGATAGGCACTGATGAAGCTGTAATGATAGGCACTGATGTGGCTGCAATGATGGGCACTGATGAGGCTGCGTTGATGAGCACTGATAGGCTGACTGATGGGCATTTAAGGGCTGCATTGATAGGCACTGATGAGTCTTCACTGATGGGCACTGATAGGCTGCATTGATGGGCACTGATAAGGCTGCACTGATGGGTACTGATTAGGTGGCACTTATGAGACGGCACTGATAGGCTGCACTGATAAGGCTGCACAGATATACTTCACTGATGGGCACTGATAAGGCGGCACTGATGAGGCAGCACTTATGAGTAACGATGAGATGGCACTGAAGTGCACTGATAGGCTACAAAGATATGCTGCACTGTTGGGCATTGATAGGCTGCATTGATGGGCACTGATAGGCTGCATTGATGGGTACTGATAAAGTTGTTGTTAAAATGTATTTATATAATCTAATTCTGCTTAAAACATTTAACAATGTCATTTTATGAGATAATTTACAAGGGTGTGTTTACGAGCGGAATTAGGGGCTAGGATTGTGTTGGACAACTGGTGACCAAGTAACTCTTAAGGCCTGGCTAGTAGCTCAGTTTTTGATCCCTGTGTTAAATGGTCTATTGATGTTAGCTGCTGGGGGATCTTTTGTTGCTGGTGGGGGACATATTAATGCTGGTGAAGGATCTCCAAATCCTCTTGGGGGTGTATTTTTGGTGGGGATATTTTGTTGCAAGGGGATCTATTGTTGCTGTGGTGAATCCATTGTTGCTGGAGGACAAATCCTCCAATGGGTGTAGTTTTGCTGGGGTGGATCTATTGTGGCTGGGGGGTCTATTGTTGCTGGGGAATATATTGTTTTTTTAAGTCTATTATTGCTGACGGATCTATTGTTGCTGGGGGAGGGGGTATTTTGTTGCAGGCAGGGGGCTATTGTTGTCTGCTACAGTGGATCTATTTTATTGCTTTTCTTGGTAATTAACAAATTCAATACAAACTACTACAAAACAATACTTGATTCTATATTCTCTAAAAGGAGCAATACCGGTAGGAACCAAGGAATGGTGCTCGGGGGTGGATGGTGGGTGGAGACAAGGGATGACTCAGAAGGAGGGAGTACCTGCGCCTATTCCCTGAGAAAAAAAGCCCTGTTTATACAGTAGATGTTTTGATGGTGTTCATGGAAGCTTTTTGATAGGTTGCATTAATCTATATGGCCTTTTTTACAGTGGCTGAAAATGATTGAATTCATCTGAAAATTGGAATGTGGGTTCCCACATTGTTTCCACTTTCTAACATCTACCAGGGCTTTGGCTGGCTAAATACTTGGCGTGACTTTGCATGTACTGGAAATAACCTTTATGATCACAAGTAATTGCCAGGAAGAAGTCAGTTTACCACCAGAAGACAATTTTGATTGACCACCAGAATTTGGTAAAGTTAGAACTGGGCAATAAATTGACAGCTTCAATACAATTCATTTGACTTTCAGATCATTTTTTTTTTCCTGCACGTGATTTTGTATTCTTTACAAAGTGAAATTTCATCACATTCAATAAGCTCTGGGGAAAATTAAAACGTACAAAGTGCAAGTTCCCTTGTAGCGTGCACAGCCCATTATTAAATCAACCCCAGTGTTTCAGAAGTGCCAAATGCTTCTTTCTTATCTTGGCCCCAGTGCTCTTCCATACATGCACACTTCACAGATTTTTATAGGAGTATTCACCGCACCTGACTGATAACATGATAACTTACCAATACATAATAGGTATAATCCAGCACATATGTCAGCTTCTTTTGAAAGTTTCGATTCAAATAGGTCGTCTCCTCTTTCAAATGCTGGAATAATGCCATCGTACCCAAGGAAACTTTTATTTGTCTCCATCTTGTTTCAGGTGTCATTTATCCCTGAAGAGAAAGACAAACTTAGTAAATGCTGCACTGAAATGATCATTTGCACTTGTAGCATCAAATGTATTGCATAAGTCAGAAATTCAAATGCTTTACCTTTCAAGCACACAAAGAGCTGATGTTAAAAGTTTTTTAAAACTAACAGGTTTACTTTACTGTAGGAACCCTTAGACCCCGTTCACACAGGGGCGACGCTACTTGCTGGGGCGACCTGTGAAGTCGCGGTGCACAGCGTGCACTGTGACCTCGGCGCGACATGCATGGACTTCATATCATTGAAGTCAATGCAGGTCGCCCCAAAGTAGTACAGGACCTTTTTTCTAAGTCAGAGCGACTTGTGTCGCTCCTATTAGAACGGGTCCTGTGCTAATCAATGGCAGGCGACCCACCGCGACTTGTCAGGCGACCAAGTCGCCTGACAAGTCGCGCTAGTGTGAATGGGGACTTAAAGCACAACTAAACTCATCAATTTAACAGTTTTCCAAATCAGTTATATTCAAGGCATGTCGTGAATGAGAACTTGTGCTCTAAACTTATCTGTCAAACAATCAAACGGCTGGTGTAATAACTAATCACATGTGCAGCACCAT
Organism: Pelophylax lessonae; assembly: GCF_965119305.1. Taxonomy (NCBI): domain Eukaryota; kingdom Metazoa; phylum Chordata; class Amphibia; order Anura; family Ranidae; genus Pelophylax; species Pelophylax lessonae. Next base: position 115,000,248 of record NC_138770.1, on the reverse strand, counting down.
GGCAGCTGCAGATCAAACGGAGGCCAAGATGGTAGCTTCCTTGGCTATTAAAGATAGGAGTGTTTAGTTCTGCTTTAAGGTAAATAGGTGCCTAAATAAATGGATATTTTGCGCAACCAATACAGCAGCACAGCATGGGCGCAACAAGATTAGAAGACAGTGTGCCACATCCTTAATAGGTATATCGAATCATTGGGAGAAGTTGAATGGACTTTAAAGGCACAAATAGGGATGAAGTAAAAAACTTTTTTATTGATTGACATATAAAAACAAAGGGAAAACCCCTAACAACAAGGGGAATACTTATTTATACATACATAATATACATAAAAAGCACCAAAATGTACTTAGACAATAAGACATATGTGTATATCAATAATAAATTGAGTAATTGCATAACACATGAGACATGGTGGTATCAGAGTACTATACATTACGTCCTACAAGACTCAAAGGTAGTGCCAGGAATTGATGCTATATCCTCGAGTGTAGTTGGTACAGCCCTGAAATGAGGGATAATTCATGTAGCCAGATGCCCTACATGTTTCGCTTGAGGAATCAAGCTTCTTCTGGAGCTACTGGTATACAGACTCTGTGTAAAAGAATAAACCATTATTATTATTAATAATAGGCACACAGAGTCTGTATACCAGTAGCTCCAGAAGAAGCTTGATTCCTCAAGCGAAACATGTAGGGCATCTGGCTACATGAATTATCCCTCATTTCAGGGTTGTACCAACTACACTCGAGGACCTATATAGCGTCAATTCCTGGCACTACCTTCGAGTCTTGTAGGACGTAATGTATAGTACTCTGATACCACCATGTCTCATGTGTTATGCAATTACTCAATTTATTATTGATATACACATATGTCTTATTGTCTAAGTACATTTTGGTGCTTTTTATGTATATTATGTATGTATAAATAAGTATTCCCCTTGTTGTTAGGGGTTTTACCTTTGTTTTTATATGTCAATCAATAAAAAAGTTTTTTACTTCATCCCTGTTTGTGCCTTTAAAGTCCATTTAACTTCTCCCAATGATTAAATAGGTGCCTAAAGCAAGGGTAGGCAACCTTGGCACTCCAGCTGTTTTGGAACTTTAATTTGCATGAGGCATTTCAAGACTCTAAAAGCCACACTCATGATGGAATTTGTAATTTTTGCAGTCTCACAGCTGGAGTGCCGAAGTTACCTACCCATGGCCTAGACCAGTGTTTCTCAACTTTTTTTTTCAGTCAAGGCACCCTTTAAAATGATGTACAATCACGAGGCACCCTCCAAAATTATGGACAGTCTTGAGGCACCCTATTCTAAAATGTAAAAACTATTCTGATAGTTTTACATAATGCAGCAACATCGATACAAGTAGGACACCCAACATTGACTAAACTAAACTTTAACTAAAAGGCAGGTTTCATCCACCCACTGGCTTGTTTACAATTTTGGGGCAATTTTTAGGCATTTTGCCAAGGCACCCCTGAAGAAACCTCAAGGCGCCCCAGGGTGCCTGGGCACCCTGGTTGAAAAAGGCTGGCCTAGACCATAACAATACGAATGGCTGCCCCATTGGTGATATTTGGAGATAACTACAACATAGAATAGTGTACTGCTCAAAATCATTTCCTTTTGGTACTCTGCATAAACCTGTTGCAGCACCATAGGTGTAGCCATCTTGGAAGCCACTGAGACATGTTGCAATCTTCAGTGCACTTCAAGCATAACTTTTTCTGTGACTCCATGTTTGAAAAGAGTACTAGAGCACACAATGGAATGCCTCCAGGGTCTGTAGTGGGACTTTTAGAATGTATCACCATGTCTTTGGAATGCTGGAGGAAACCAGAGTGAGAACATGCAAGCTCCATGCAGATAGTATCCTTGCTGGGATTTGGTCCAAGGACCCCTGGCTGTAAGACAAAAGCACAACCTGCTAAGACACCATGCTGCCCTACCAGGAGTCCCATCCAAGGTAAGTAAACAGACAGCCAGATCAGATTAGAACACATCTATTAACATGGAACTGTCTTCACGCAGGGAATCTATTATAGGCAGAGATTAAAAGGCTGAATGGTCACAGAGGGGAAGGAAGACAGCTGTGCTAGCTGATGAGGCAGCAAGTCAATTTAGCTTTAAAATACTAGATTGAAATACTGCTCAAACCTGCCTGGTTTGGAATCTGTAACATGAATGGTCTCAGGTACAGTGCCCTATGCAATAAGAACATTAATTAATTAACACAAGGTGTGCCGCTATTTGTCCTCCAGTGTTAAATCAAACCAATACTACATCAATCATATATACATACATGCATATGAAAATAAATAAAAATGAAATTACAGAAATTTGTGAGCAATCAATCGAATCAACACTGACCAAAATAAATCAAATAAATTCATGAATGTCTCTATAAAAGAAAATATCCAACGTGTCCTCAACAGTGCTTCTTATACTTCTTCCAACCACTAATAATGTGAATACATCTACTTTGTACTTGATTTGCAAATATGTGATCCATCAAAAAAATAAAATCATAAAAATCTCTTATAAAGAACTGTCATTTGTCTATCTAACAGTTCCTTCTACGCTTCTCCCAACCACCAATGGTGTGCATGCATACACTTTATACACATCCATGCTGCCCTTCACCAGATGTACTCTCACCTGACAGCTTTTGACCCCCCAACTGAATGGAAGGTCAAAAAAGTGACCTTGATTGATGTAATATTGGTGTGATTTTACACTAGAGGACTAATAGCGTCACACCTTGCATTAATCAATTTTCAGTGAACACATATGCCAGTGTTTGTAGGTGGGGGCTGCTTAGAGATTTTAAAATAAGAAAACATCATCATAGCAGCTCACAAGACTCACATTTTATATATATAAGAACATTAACCACTTTAAGACCGGAAGGATTTGCCCCCTTAATGACCAGGCCCCATATTGCGATTCGGCACTGCATTACTTAAACAGACAATTGCGCGGTCGTGCGCCGCTGTACCCAAATAAAATTGATGTCCTTTTTTCCCACAAATAGAGCTTTCTGGGGGTATTCGATCACTTGTGCGATTTTTTTATTTTTTGCGCTATAAATAAGCGACATTTTTGAAAAAAAAGACAATATTTTTCACATTCTGCTATATAACATTCCCAAAAAAAAAATGTAAAAATCAAATTAGTTTACATTTTATGCCAATTTGTTTTCTGATACATATTTTTGGTAAAAAAAAAAAAAAACGCAAAAAGCATATTTTGATTGGTTTGTGGAAAAGTCATTGCATCTACTAACTACAGCAAAGATCTATGTCATTTTTAGAGTTTTTTTTTTTTTTACTAGTAATGGTGGCGATCTGCAATTTTACGGCGCATGGATCGGATCCCTGACTGACATTTTTGACACTTTTGGGGGGACCAGTGACATTACTACAGTAATCAGTGCTAAAGATATGCACTGCTACTGTAATAATGACACTGGCTGGGAAGGGGTTAACCCTATGGGTGATCAATGGGTTAAATGGGAGCCTAGGGGAGTGATTCTAACTGTGGGGGGGGGGCGTGGCTTGTGAAATGACCATACAGACATGTGATTATATATAGAAGGATCACATGAGCTCTGTGATCATTTCAGGGAGAAGAACGGTCAGCTGTGTTTACAACAGCCGATCATCCTCTCTCAGCGGGGAGCGATCGTGGGTGTCAGGCGGCAATCAGAGCCGCCTGACCCGTGCATCGGCTTCCCCGCTGCCGAGTGGGTGCGGGAGCGCACCGCTGGCTGTGCGCGCTCGCCCCCTAGCTTCCTGCGCGCGACCAAGGTAGGTCTACGTCAGATTACACAGGAGAGCCACCCTGCCGCGGTAAAAAGGTGGTGGGTGGTCAGGAAGTGGTTAAATAACATTTCAGGTTAGAGCTAGGAATGCACTCCTATGCTCATTTCCAGTTTTCAGACCCTGCTGTCTGAAAACAGATGTGAGTCATCCCGAGCTATAGGGAAACCTTTTACAGGCTTAAAGTTAGGGCCATTAATAATGTTATAAGAACACCATACATTATCCTACGTTCTCAGATTCCTTCCAGTGACCTTGACATAAGGAAAATTCAAGGCATGGGTGAGCTTAACCTACTTTTCAACTTATAACAGACATGTTCCCACATACTAAAACCCCTTTTAACTGCAACGTCTACTTCGGGTTTTTCTTTCCACCTTTGAGAGTCTGGAACTTCAACCCACACCTTCCTACACCCCTAGGTACCCAAGATTACTATTTTCTAGTGTTGCATTGATATCAGGCATTTGCACAAGTACTTGTACTCATGCAAATGCTGCGATACTAAAACTGATACCTTTTTTGTGATTCCATTGCGACTTGCATTGACTTCTGTTAAATGAAGTCGCAAGCCGCAATAAAAATCGGAGGTCCAAATCGCACTGATCTGCGGCTTTGAAACCGAGCTGAAATAGCGTGATTTAATGTTGCACTGGTGTCAACCAGGGCTTACAGTTCTTCCAGGGCTTTAAAATCATACTGGAGTAGCTCAATTTCAAAGTTACAGTTCTTCATAATTATAAAGAAATGGTAATATTCTTTCATTTGTTCAAAAAAAAAAAAAAAATGACACTAAAAATAGGTATCGGTAATTGGAATTAGCGAGTGCTTAAGAAAAAGTATCAAACTCAAAAAAATGGTATCGGTGCATCCTACTATGTTCTGTACCTTGTTACTCTATGTAATGCTTTGCTAACCTTGTTAAAACTCAATAAATAAATACCATAAGACAGTAGTAAAATTCCCACTAAATGAATGACTTCCCATCTAGAGGTTCGCACAGACATAGGCCAGATCTAATTGGTCCTGAGAATCACGAATGTGTAGAATTTGGAGGGAACCCTGCATGGTCCCAATTGGTAACTTCATGCCTAGGAGACATGTGTCACTGGACAGGTGTCTCCTATGATAGTGATAATGAGAACGTTTTAAATTTCGCTTCATGCTGCCAATAAATATAACAATAAAAACTAATAAAGATTATAACCCTTCCTTACATTTTCCAAAACTGGAAAAAAAATTAGCTGGAGTTCCACTGAACAAATTATGTACATAATTAGTAATAAATAATAAAACCTTTAAAAACAATAAAAACAGAGAGTATTTATGGTACTCGTTTTTCTAACATAACACATATTGAAAAAAAAAAAAAACCAACAACTTTGAACTAATTGAAACCAGAAACAAAGAATTTCAGAGGCAGTTTAGCTAAAGCAAATTTATTAGCTTACTACAAAAAAAAATAAAACGACAAGCTCGACAAAAAAGAGGCTGGCTCATTTCCTTATCATACCCTTCGAATCATGATATGGAATTTGACATTTGTAAGAATGACAACAATTTCAGCACTAAACACCTTTCAGTATAGATATATACAGTATCTCACAAAAGTAAGTACACCCTTCACATTTTTGTAAATATTTTATTATATATATTCATGTGGCAACACTTAAGAAATGACACTTTGCTACAATGTAAAGTAGTGAGTGTACAGCTTGTATAACAGTGTAAATTTGCTGTCCCCTCAAAATAACTCAACACACAGCCATTAATTTCTAAATCGCTGCCAACAAAAGTGACTACACCTCTAAGTGCAAATGTCCAATTTGGGCCCAATGAGCCATTTTCCCTCCCCGGTGTCATGTGACTCATTAGTTTAACTAGGTCTCAGGTGTGAATGTGGAGCAGGTGTGTTTACATTGGTGTTATCGCTCTCACTTTCTGATACTGGTCACTGGAAGTTCAACATGGCACCTAATGGCAAAGAACTCTCTGAGGATCTGAAAAAAAGAATTGTTGCTCTACATAAAGATGGCCTAGGCTATAAGAAGATTGCCAAGACCCTGAAACTGAGCTGCAGCATAGTGGCCAAGACCATACAGCAGTTTAACAGGACAGGTTCCACTCAGAACAGGCCTTGCCATGGTTGACCAAAGAATTTGAGTGCACATGCTCAGCGCCATAGCCAGAGGTTGTCTTTGGGAAATAGACGTATGAGCGCTGCCAATATTGCTGCAGAGAATGAAGGGGTGGGGGTCAGCCTGTCAGTGCTCAGACCATACGCCATACACTGCATCATATTGATCTGCATGGCTGTCGTCCCAGAAGTAAGCCTCTTCTAAAGATGATGCACAAGAAAGCCCTCAAACAGTTTGCTGAAGACAATCAGACTAAGGACCTGGGCTACTGGAACCATGTCCTTTGGTCTGATGAGACCAAGATAAACGTATTTGGTTCAGATGGTGTCAAGCGAGTGTGGCGGCAACCAGGTGAGGAGTACAAAGACAAGTGTGTGTTGCCTACAGTCAAGTATGGTGGTGGGAGTGTCATGGTCTGGGGCTGCATGAGTGCTGCCGGCATTGAGGAGCTACAGTTCATTGAGGGAACCATGAATGCCAACATGTACTGTGACATACTAAAGCAGAGCATGATCCCCTCCCTTCAGAGACTGGGCCGCAGGGCAGTATTCCAACATGATAAGAATCCCAAACACACCTCCAAGATGACCACTGCCTTGCTGAAGAAGCTGAGGGTAAAGGTGATGGACTGGCCAAGCATGTCTCCAGATCTAAACCCTATTGAGCATCTGTAGGGCATCCTCAACTGGAAGGTGGAGGAGCGCAAGGTCTCTAACATCCACCAGCTCCGTGATGTCGTTATGGAGGTGTAGAAGAGGACTCCAGTGGCAACCTGTGAAGCTCCGTTGAACTCCATGCCCAAGAAGTTTAAGACAGTGCTGGAAAATAGTGGTGGCCACCCAAAATATTGACACTTTGGGCCCAATTTGGACATTTTCTCTTAGGGGTGTGCTCACTGTATTTGCCAGCGGTTTAGACATTAATGGCTGTGTGTTGAGTTATTTTGAGGGGACAGCAAATTTAAACTGTTATACAAGCTGTACACTCACTACTTTACATTGTAGCAAAGTGTGATTTCTTCAGTGTCATCACATGAAAAGATATAAAAAAATATTTACAAAATTGTGAGGGGTGTACTCCACCATTGATTCCCCCAGATGTACTCCCCTAGTATGTATGTGTAAAAGAAGTTCAGCTGGACTCAAACAGGCATTGGCGCACATGTGCAGGCACATTAGCATGTGCACAAGAAGAAACGTGCGTGTACGGGGGTACGCGCGCACGCATTGGCGCCAAACGGCCTATTTAAACTGAGCAATGACAGGAGCACATTGCTGAATGGTCTTGCAGCTGGTTCCTGTTTACCTGTGCCCTGACCTGCTTCCTGCTTACCTGTGTTGACTCGGTTTGTCCTCGATTCGCCTCTGAATTCCTGCCTGCCTACATGTGACCTTGGCCTGAGTTTGACCCTGCTCCTGTCTCATGCCTTTGCATCTCGCTGCCAGACTGTGTACTGACTTTGGCTTGTATCTTGACACCGCTTTAATCTCACGTTCCTGCACCCCCACTGCCCGGCTGTAGACGGCCCCTTGGCTTGTGTTCCGGCTTAGCTCCTGTCTTTTCATCCAGCATCACGGAGTTTCAGTTCCAGGTGCCATCCAGCGATCCACGGCCATCGGTTTCCTGCCAAGGCACAGCTAGTGCCATCTGCTATACCGGCCTCTGTGCCACTCTGTGCCCAACACCACCTGTCATCTCTACCAGGGATGTTGGACAGAAGGTGAAAGAGAAGCCCCCTCTACAGCTCGATCTCCAGCAGGTACATGATAGTATGTATAGTGCATGCATATTCTTAGCGCCCAATTGCATAACTTTCACAGAGCTGTGCAAATCTCAGAATCAGGTGAACAGAAATACAAATCTTTTAGCGGGTAAAGAAGTTTTCACAATTGTATTTAATCTGTGTATTTAGTGGTTTGCCTGGAGTTAAGCTTTAAGAGATTCCTTGTTGACTATTACTTTGCACTGCCCTATTGAATAGGATGATGTCTTTTGAAGGATGCCACAGAGGTAATTCACTGAATTCAGATGGAGTAATTTCAACAATTCATTCTATGTCCACAAGTGTTTGGACAATTTATTTTCTGATGTTTTAATTTGGTTGGGGTATTCATATGGGAATAGCCAATCTAGAACTGCAATTATCTTACAAAGCTTGCTTTTGGGCTGTTAATTTGATTGTTCAAAGTATCAGGAGTTTAACATTTCTTCAAGGACAGGAGAATGGGGATATTTTATTGCCTGTTTTGTGGGTATTTCTTAATTCTCTTCTTACAGAGCCCGAGCTGCTCTGTTTCCGCACAAACTGTCATCTATGCATGTACAACTCCTAAACATTTCATTCCTCATTGAAGGACAGAAAGGGAAGACATGCAGATAGTTCCAACAAAGGAAACCTTGATGTAGAATATATGGAGAAAACTACTGCTGACCTTTCTTTTTGAAAATGCTAGTTACCTGGCTGCCATTCTAGCCCAATGGCCTCAATACTACTGATGCTCTGATCTGCACCACATACTTACTTATGACTTCATGACTTTTTAATTTGATCATTGATTCAGAAAAATTACAGATTGGTGGTTTTTGGGGTAGAGTAGGGTAACTTTATATTTCAGGTATGTGCTCCCCGGATCTTGTCATTCGCAGTCTTCTATGATTCAGATCACTGACTTTGTATCTTGGCTGCCTGCAATGATGTATGCTTTCTAACAGATGATTAGACTAACACCATGCCATGTTGCCTTGTACAATTTATGCTTTAAAGTGTATTTCCACTTTTGCAGCCAAAATGAGATAACACCTACTTTATATTTGTATGAATGTCTCCATTCACATAACATTCACATAACATAACTTAACCCCTTTGTGCATAATGGTAAAACAAATGTTAATGCCTAAGCACAATTTTGCAACTTTGATATGTGTAAGTAAAATCATACAAATCATCACAACTACTTTGTGCATCCAGGTGAATTATACCTTGTTTTTTCAGGACAAGCTTGGCTTTCATTTGTTGATAAATGGTAATGTATATCCCCTAATTTCTTTTTTTTCATTATTATTATCATCAAAGGAAAACTGGTCCATAATAGTAAAAAAAAAATCAGTTTTTTAAATGCAGCTGTATATTTCTTGTTACTACCATAATCTACCACCAAAGAACAACCCAAAATAAATTCTCCTGCTCCCGACAATTGCAAGGATATCAAATATTTGTATGTAAGTTGTTGTTTGTATCCTTAGTAAAGCCCAGAATCAGGAGGCGACCGCCATAGACTTCAATGTTATGAAGTCCGTGCCGGCGGCTCCGAGGTCGCGGCGCGCTGCTCGCACCGCGACCTCGGAGGTCGCCCCCCCAAGTCGGATCGCCCCAGTGTGAACGGGGCCTAACACTAACACTGAAACGATTTTAAAAAATGTATTTTTAAAAAAAATCCTGCCCAAACTATACTGAACATGACCTTTGACCCTGACCTTTGACTCTTACTTGACCCCAACACTAAACCTTGAACTGGCCTAGATCAAACCTTGTTCTAGGTATTTTTTTCTTTGTTTTTTATTTTATTTTTCATTGCCGTATATACTCGAGTATAAGCCGAGTTTTTCAGCATGTTGAGAAAGCCCCCCTCTACTTATACTCCAGTCTTACTTACCCTTTCCCTGGTCAGTGCGCAAGCGCTGCCGCCACTCGGGAGACCCTGTACACGTTCGGCTATTCCCGGGCAAACGGTACCATGCCTGCACCATCTGTGCCATGTCTGTACCATCTGTGCCATGCCTGAACCATATCTGTGCCATGCCTGTACCATCTGTGCCATATCTGTGTCATGCCTGTACCATCTGTGCCATGCCTGTACCATCTTCTGTGCCATGCCTGTACCATCTGTGCAATGCCTGTACCATCTCCTGTACCATGCCTGAACCATCTCCTGTACCATGCCCATACCATCTCCTGCACCATGCCCACAGCCCTGCATCTCCTGTACCATGTCTGCAGCCCCTGCACCATGTCCGCAGCCCCTGGTTTAGGGCTCGTGGTGGTCTAGTTGGGTCAAGTAGCTGCTGCATTTCCCACCCTAGACTTCTATTAGAGTCAATATGTTTTCCCAGTTTTTTGTAGTAAAATGAGGTGCCTCTGCTTATATTCAGGTCGGCTTATACTCTAGTATATACGGTATTATTATTTTTTTGTTTTGTTTATCTCTCTCTGCAAGGAGAGAGAGAGACATACAATGTATCTTTCCTCTTACAGGGACGGGCTTCACAAGGATAATCCCTGTGATAGTCAATCAGAGGCTATCGCAGCATTTAGGTGACCTGGGTGCCGATCGTTAGTACGGGACCCGGGGCTCTCGCTGAGACCCCAGTCTCTGTGCTGGGAGCGTTTTGTGTGGGGCACTTCTAGCACAAAGATAGATATGCATATATGCACATCTAACGGAAAAAAAGACCTGTCCAGTGAGGCTGCATACATACTCTCAGCAGAAAGGGGTTAAAGGAAGGGTTTTTAAAAATGGCACCTTTTAAGAAGCTCTATTCTTGACTCTACAGCAAGAAAAAATCCTAGGTAGCTCTCTTTGTTTATGAGGAGGCTAGGCAGCTGTGTTTGCCATATGTAACCTTGTCTGTACTGTGCAGGCTGATCTTCATTATAAATTATAAATTGTTTAAACACTGTCTATCCTAACAAAAGGTTAAAGGTACAGAGGCTGGGCTTCTTGCATTATATGTTAATGAGGACAGACTTGGGGCAGGCTCATTCTAACACTGTTCTAAAACCTAGGAGTCAGCCATGATGCCTCCACTTGAGAAACATCTAAAAGGTGCATGGGAACACAGAGCAAACATATATTGGGATTTTCTCAATATTTGACTGCAAAAGTGAAATATACTTTAAGTGTGGTAAACATGAACTGTATTTTACATGTTGTATGAAGTTCATGTTGTTCAACAAAGAAACTTCTTGACTGGGGTAATTATTTGTTATAGTTAGTTATTAGGCACTGACAATTTAGACAGTGCTTTACATATTGTACACATTTACATATTGTACATTCACATTAGCCCTTGCCCTTAATGAGCTTACAATCTAAATTCCCTACTTAAACATAAAAGTCCAACTCTGGGCAAAAAAATATTTCTAATGCAGTAGAGCACTGCACGGGTCAACTGCACATTTTTTCTAGGGGTGATCAGAAAGCTTATAATCAATGGATTCTTCTATCTTTAGTCCATCGGTGGACTATTTCTGGTTCTTCGGAGCCTATCCTGGGCTTGATGACGTCAAGAACAGTCCACTATTCGAGACGGAGGATTAGATAAGGCTATCTCCACTCTTCTCTCCTCTAAACAAAAACAAATTTGCCCAGAGTTGGGCTTTTAGGCCAATTTAGACAAGAATTAACTTACTACTACTAACATACTAGTACAATATATCTGTGGGAGGAAACAGGAGTACCCATAAGAGACCCACACAATCATAGAGAGAACATGCAAACTCCATGAAGATAGTGTCCTGGTTGGGGGTTTAAACTGAGGAACTCTGTGCTGCAAGGCAGAAGTTCTTAGTACTAAGCCACTGCCCTTACCAGTACCTTTTTGGCTCTATTGCTGCTGCAATTACAAATCAGATAGATGCATATGCAGTATATAGATAGATCAGATGTACTACAGTATATATATAATACCAGTGTTCTTAGCAAAGTATTTGTTAGCAATGCCAGTAGATACATCCCTGGATAACCACATGGAGTGGGATGGGCTGGGCTGGTGGATTAACGAAGTGTGTGAATTAAGAACTGTATGACTTTTCTATATGCATTTCATATCCTCACATCCTATAATTTTTTTATAATGTATGTACATTGTATCTTTACACTTACTAAATTATACTTTAAAGTGAAGCCATGGGCAAAATTAAACTAGCAAAAATAGGTACAGTGGACAGCATAATGTGTCAGTGTGTGTGTGCACTTTGCTTTAATATCTGTCACTGTGTCACTGCCCAGAGCCTTTTGACGTCCGTATGCAAATATCAACTTTTTAAAGATGTAATTTGCATAAATGTTCTACTTTGCATAGCTTCAACTCCAGGCATCATGAGATGGGGTGTTAGATTCCCCACCGCTGTATGGCATTGGCTTCCTTGCAATCGCAGTAGTGTTCATAGACCCATTGCTCATCCTTGACAAAATACAAAATAATGTCTGCACTCATATACAGTACATAATGTCTCTGTAAGCTACTCGCAACCAGAATTGAAATATATGATGCTGTTCCAATTGATGTATAACAAAATTGTACACCATACAGTTTATGAAATGTGATCCTGCCATATTTGGTGAGTTCCGATATCCCCACTCATCAAATATGGTGACCTCAAAGCATGAAAGAAGTCAAAAAGCGCAAGTTTTTTCTTAAACATCCAAAAAAAAAACAAATCACACCATGTCCTCATGTCCAATCACCGCCTCCACCAGTAATCCAAATCTACATTTACCAGAGCCAAACACCTTAACAGCATTCGTAGAGGTCAACTTGCACGTGGTTAACACACCCGGTCCTCCCAATGGCAGCATACATGACAAATAAATGCTCCAATAGTGTCTAAGGATTTTATTCCAAAAAATTCTACATAGTAATAAAATGTATACAATTGCTAGCAAATGTAAAACCTACATGGAAAGTTGTTCCGATCAACCCAACAGAGTATGACACCAGCACAAATTGCTCTGTCCAATGCATTTTTTCTTTGGGACGTCACAAGGGGCATCCCTAGTATGTGTTATTGGTTCACTGATTTTCTAAGAAGTTTGCTTAAAAGTTGATTTAAAAATGTAAGCCTCGTACACATGATGAGAATATCAGGCGAATGATCATCTGCTTTTTTTTTTTGCTGTGTACCAATGATCAGATTAACGTACGATCCCTCCGAAAGCGATTTTTGTTATCTAATTTTCTGATAATGTGTACTAGGCATTAAGCTTCTCCAACAAAGTCCTTACTGATTGTGAAAATATACTGTAAGGGCTCTTTCACACGGGCGTTCCCTATGTTCGTACATCACCCCATCCGTTTGCGGGTGATATACGGACATAATGCATGTCAATGGGATTGCGGATGTCAGTGGATGACCACCCGCTGACATCCGATTTGTGTCCTTTCAGTTCTGTTCGTTTTTTTTGGAACGGAACAGAACCCTATTTTTCCTCCGGTAAAAAAAGGAACTGATGCAAAATCGGATGTCAGCGGTGTCGTCCGCTGACATCCGCAATCCCCGTAGACTAACATTATGTCCGTATATCATCCGCAAACGGATGGGATGATATGCGGACATACGGAGCGGATGACACAAGTGTCATCCGTGTCCGTGAAAAAAAAAGTGCCGCAGCGGAGATAAAAAACAGAGCGGCCGTGTGAAAGAGCCCTATGAGCTAGATGTCCCCACTAAGCATTCACTTACAGGAACTCCCTCTGAAATGGCCTGTGTCGACATATGTAATATCAGTGCATCATTGTATGCAATAAAAAGTTGCTAAAATCCTTGTAATGTATATACATTTATGATCTATTTTTTTATTTTGGTTTGAATATTTTGGTACATAATCATTTGAAGCCAAATCATTTCTCACATAAGTAATTTCCACTAGTATCACTATGACAGTAATTAGTGCCTTGATAATAAAGTATATATCACTGTGTGTTAGGGCTCGTTCACACCATAAGGTGCCTCCGAGCGTTTGCATTTTTGTTGCGCATTCTTAATAATTCCTAATCATTTTAATGGGCTGCCCTACACGTTAAAAGCACAAAAATAGTGCAGGCATGATTTTTAAAATTGCGTCACACCAAACCACATGGTACTGCAGAAGATTTTTGCCGTTAGTTCTATTTTAAGGTGGTGTGTGACAGGATGAGACACTGTCACAGTAAAAATGGTTGGTTAAAGGAAACAGGGTATGCACATTTGCTACCTGCAGGAATACAGGGTATAGATGTGGAGTGGAGAAAACTGCTTTTGCAACTTTCTCCAGGTTTTGGCATACCTGGATGGGGCTCTGTAGTTGGGAGATTCCATAGTGTCTTGGGTGGGATGGAATCTCCAATCCTGTGTCCAGGTTTTTTGGATTACCAGCAGGGTGTGTGCTCAGGTGTACGTAGGCCTTATAATGTAAGAATAGGAATACCTCAGGGCTCCCAGTTGGAGACTGCTCCACTCCATCCAGTCCTTCTGACTCCAATGCTCTCCAGGAGTCAGAGTGGCTGTAGGTGGCTGCCCGAGCGTGTGTGTGTGTGTGTATCTGCAAGAGGCAGTAAATGGCCTGAGGACAAAGACCAGAGTGGAGCTGTGGACGCTAGAGTAAAGCGCTCTGCACAGAAGCACCTATGGTCGGGGTGACCAGCATAAGGAGCCAGGTGGGCTAGCATTTTCTGTTTGTGTATTTACCGGGAGAAAAACCCCTGTATAGGAAACCTATGTTACAGACTTTTTATTTGCCTTTTAATAAAAATGGGCTACCAGGCCTTAAAATATGGTTCCTGACTACCATGAATCACATGAAAATGCATCCACAACTAGAGCTAATGGTCCCCCATTTTACAGGTGGTTCTAAAGCCCTACATTTTTTTACATTAATGCAGGAGTACATAATAGTGGCCATTGCATTTTGCTGTTAGTAAGTCATTTGTGAGTTTTAAAAGAGCAGTTTCTGTGGAGTGTTGAACGCGAAATCCAAACTGAAGGAGATCAAGAAGGTTGTTCTTAATGAGGTGGTCACTCAGTTGGTTGTAGACCTGGCGTTTGAGGAGTTTAGAGGAAAAGGGGAGCAAGGAGATAGGTCATAGATTGGTAGGGTCCAAGGATGGCTTTTTAGGTATGGGGTGATCAATGCATGTTTAAGAGCGTTGGGGAAGATAACTGATGAGAGGGAGAGATTGAAGATGTGGGTAAGAGAATGTAGGATAGAGTCAGAGGGTGACCATAGTATTTGAGAGGGAATAAGGTCCAGGGGACAGGTAGTTAGGTGGGTGTTTGAAAGGAGTTTAGCAGCTTCGTCTATGGTAGCAGGTTTGATAAGGGAAGTGTTGATTGTACCTGATGACGTGGGGTGTTAAGTGGGGGAGATACCTGTAGAGTGGAGATTTCTTCATAAATTGAATCAATCTTATTTTTGAAGTGATTAGCAATCTCCTGGGCAAAGAGTGATTTAGTGAGTGAAGGCAGTGGAGGAAGAAGTAGAGAGTTAAAGGTAAAGAGTTGACAGGGACTGGATGAGAAGGTGTTAACGAGAGTGATAAAATATGTCTGTTTGGCAGTGCAGAGGCAAGAATTGTAGTTTTGGAGGGCAGATTTGTATTGACTTGCCTTTAAGAGACTTATGCCTCGTACACACGTACCGATCGTCGGCCGACCGATCGGCCGTCTTTTGTCCAGGGCTGTCCTGTCCGCTGAAAAGTGCAAAAGACTGCACAAGAATTTTGTCCGCCGACTGCAGAAGTGATGTTATGTGATGGTTAACTTTCCCTGTGTTTTTTCTTCTCTGAGCATGCCCAGTCTTGCAAATCTGCTGATTGTTGGCCGAATTCTGTACTGACTGGCGAACAATCGGCCGTTCTGGTGTTGGCCAACAAAAATTTTAATGCCTGCACGACAGATTCTTTTCGGCCGAAAGTGCGCTGTCGGAAGCATCATACTAACAAGCCTACAATCGGCCGATTGGTCGTCGGCCAAATATTTACGGCCGACAATCGGTACGTGTCACGTACCTGGAGATGGAGCCTGACGTGGAGAGGAAGGCGATCTCTTACACCTCCGGCCTAGTACCCCTGATAAAGCAAACAGGAGACACAGAAGCCTGCAGTGGCACAAGTGCCTAGAAGTTCAGATGGTGAAGGCTGCAGATGAGGTCCGTGCGTACTTGGATGCAGACTGGATCGTGATGCAGACAGCAGGTACTTGGCAGACTGACTGGTCACAGGCAGCAGATGCTTAGCAGGCTGGCAGATCACAGGCAGCAGAGTAGTCAGGTTCAGGCAGGAGTTGGCAACGGCAGACAGGCAGACAGCAGGATAAAGCGGAGACGTTGTCAAAGAGCAAGCCAGGGGTCGGTTCAGGCAGAGTTCAATCGTGGTCAGACGGATCAGGACAGCAACAGAGTAAACACCAGGAACAGGAAACAGGAAGCAGGAAGCTGTAGCCCATAAGGCAAGGTCCTAGTGCAGCAGAGGTGTTTATATAGGCCATTTGGCGCCACTTAGTGGCAGGTGTGGAAAGTGAACAGGAATCCAAAGTCCATAGGTTTGGCTAAATAGGCTTTCTCCGTTGGTTAACAAACACTCTCCGTCTGCACATAACTATGTGCCTGGGCTTACTTCTTCTTCCCTGACAGTACGTGTGTACGGGGCTTTAGACTTACGCCACAGACGCTCAAAAGCACGTTTTTTTTTTTTTTTAGATTCTTTGAGGTTCCTGGTGTCATCTGTTTGCCAGGGTTGTAGGAGTCGAAGGCCTGACTATGTGTGTAGTGAGGGGGGCGTGCTCGTCCAGAGTTGAGGACAGGGATTTATTGTAGACAGAAATGGCTAGATTGTAGCAGGACAGGGGTGAGATTTTGTCGTAGAGATGGTCAGTAGCAGAATAGAGAAGAGAAGGGTTAAAGTGGCGATGATTTCTACGGATGAGTGTTAGGCGATTAGTGGAAGACAGGGATAGAGAAGTAGTTAGGGATAGGGAAAGGTAGTGGAAGACAGGGATAGAGAGAAACTAAAAAGGTGGTGATCAGAGAGAGGAAAAGGATTGTTGGAGAGGTTGAATGGAGTGCATAGGTAGGAGAATACAAGGTCAAGAGTGTTGCCGTCAGAGTGAGTACAAGCCTGTACCCATTGCTTCAGGTCAAATGAGGAGGTAAGACTAAGGAGTTAAAAAGTAGCAGGAGTATTTGTATTAACAAGGATGCTGAAGTCTGCAAGAAGGATTGTGGGCATTTCAGAAGAGAGAAAGTAGGGAAGCCAGGCAGAAACATCATCAAGGAAATGATAATGGTCCAGGGGGTCAGTAGATCCCAGCAACTCTTAAGGAAATTGGAGAGAATAGGCGTACACGGTGAGCTTTAAATGATGAGATGGACAGAGAGGGAAAAGAGTGAAGTACCTGGAAGATCCTCTGTGGAGATAGGAGGAATCCCACTCCACCTCCCTTGCGTTCATTAGGTCTAGGGGAGTGTGTCTAGAGAAGACCCCCGTGGGAAAGGGAAGCATAAGAAGGAGTGTCGGATTCATGAAGCCAAGTTTCAGTGACAGCAAGTAGATTAAAGGAGTTAGTGACAAAGTAGCCGTGAACAGCGGTGAGTTTATTGCAGACGAGGCGGGCATTCCAGAGGGCACAGGAGAAGGGGAGACTGGTTTTGGGAAGAAGAGGAATGGAGACTAAATTGTACCAATTATGACTGCTGCCAGAGGATGTGGGGTGATGGTGATTGGTGCGTTGGATACAGTAAAATAAGGGAGGCCCAGGGTTTGGAAATATATCTCCAGAGGTTAGGAGAAGCAGAAGAGTGAGGGAGGTTATATGAGAATATGTTTAATATGAGAGGACATGCCTCAGCATCCTCTGGGTTTTATTAGCATGTGGGATTAGAATTAGAAGGAGGTGATAAGTACAGTAATAAGAAGAAGGCAGAAGTGAGGGTGATATATACAGATTGTGGGGTGGGGAAGAGGGGTAAAGGAAAGAAAGTTTAGGGAGAGAGGCTGCAACTGTGAAAAGTAGAGGTAAAGTGCGCATGTTTTAGAGAGGAAGGAGAGATGAATTGGAAACAAGGTTCACCTGCAGTCTGGTGAATTGCAAAGTAGTTAGCTGTTTAAGGGCCCTTTCACACGGGCGTTCCGCATGTCCGTAAATCATCGTATTTTTTTGCGGGTGATATACGGACATAATGTATGTCAATGGCATTGCGGATGTCAGCGGATGACCATCCGCTGACATACGATTTTCTTCCTTTCAGTTCTGTTCCGTTTTTTGGAACGGAACAGGACCCTATTTTTTGTTCCGTTGAAAAAAACGTAACGGATGCAAAATCGGATGTCAGCGGTGTCATCCGCTGACATCCGCAATGCCCATAGACATACATTATGTCCGTATATCATCCGCAAACGGATGGGATGATATGCAGACATACGGAGTGGATGACACAAGTGTCATCCGCTCCGTGAAAAAAAAAAAAAAAAGCACCGGAGCGGAACGAAAAAACTGAACGGCCGTGTGAAAGAGGCCTAACTTAGCTTTGTGCAATTCGCTGAAGTGCAAGAGCGGAAGTGCCACTTATTTAAAGAACCCCACTTTTTTGGAAGAACTATGATACTAAACACACACTGTTTAATTTACAGTACATTATCCCTTCTTTTTCTGTATGTAAATGATGGCAATGTAATTATTTTAATTAAAAAAACACCATCCCTGTTGTGTTTAGCTGGTTAGTGGGCATGGGGGAGGAGGGAGGAAGTGGCCTGTTATTTATTACTGTGTACGCCCACATGTGTGACTCTATAGTTACATGGGTTGCTCATATGTAATAGTGAGAAAATGCTCAGGGTACAAAATACACTGAAAACATAGCAAGTTCACTAGCTGCCAACACTGCTCCACAAAATCCCCAACTGCAGTGGGGACATAGACAAGAGGGGGAGACAGAGAGCAGCAGTATCAACAAAGTTTTTTGCAGAATACAGAAAATGGATCCCATAGTAACTGAGTGAGTATGAACAGCATGTAAAACAGTATTTATTGATCATTTTTAATGATGCGGGTTTATTGACACTTCAAGGTTTAGGGTTAGTATTAAAGGGTTTGGTTGAATTCAATAGCTATTGGCTTTTCATGTGTGATATCCTGCTTTTTACCTATGAAAAAATGTATTTTTGGAGTACAATGAATTAATTATTCAGGTAAGTGTTCAGATAAATGTTATTATTATTTAAAATTATTTCCTTGAAACTTCTATGCCTAAAACCAGTATGCCAACTTTCAGAAATCAAATAACGCATAACTTGCTGGAATAGGATTTTTTCCCATAAAACGGAAATTTCCCTTTATTAATTGTTCTATTTATAAAGTCTTGTTGTCTACACCAGAGGCACATGTGACAAAGCAGAGACACAATTGAGAGACAATTGTCACTCAATAGTCTTTGTTATCTGTTCATGACTACCATTGCAACCTAACTTAATCAATGTCCTATACGTGGTGCTGAAAATGGCTGCAGTAAACTATGATATGCTTGCATTTGCTGTGTAAATCTGACAAGCACACTTTGATACAGACTGCAAAACACTCATTTCATAATCATATCTTTTATTTAATCCCAAAGCTAAATCATTAAACAAAGCAATATTTCTTTGTTAAATCTGCACGGGTTTCGGAATATCTACCCAGTTGCAGAGCTTACACCATGCTGAGATCTTTTTAATGTTGGATGAGATCTTTTTTATTCTGGAAGTAAACATGCTGTTAGCGCAATTTAATGTAAAGTCACATAGCAGGTGGGTTCTGAAACCACTTAACAGACACACCAGTGTCTAAGATGTGGGAGACTTGGAAGTGATTTTGAATGACGTAAATAAACTCCCCGAGATAACAAACTGAAGAAACTATAAAGCAACAGTTTTGATGGGAAAAAAAATGTCACTCGATAAACTGAAGAAGACAAACACAGCAAGCAGTGAGATTAGGAAATCATCTCTTCCTCCATCTCTTCATGTACAGTCTAGATAAGGAAATTAACGCTGCACCCTAACTCCCTGAGTTTTAGCACTTTTATCACAGTCAGGGATCAGGCTCCAGTAGCTATAGCAGTAGAGGGGGTCACTCTGGCGAATGATGAGGGCTCACCCAAGGTACAGGGTCTATGTACTAACCAGTATTCACTAGAGCTTCTGGTGGAGATGGGTTTTACTGCATGTTAGTACCAGGTCACAGTCCTCATGATCACCCCACCAGAAGGTGAGCAAGCCAGGGTCCAGTAGCAGATTAAGCAGAAGAGTAGTCCGTAAACAAGCCAAAGGTCAATAACAAGTGGTTGCAGTTTGGGATAAAGCAGAGGTGTAGTTGAGGAAGAAGCCAAAGGGTCTGTAACAAGTGGTAGTGGAGATAAGGACAGCTGCAGGTATGCAAAAGAGCACAATATTAGCTGGAGAGAGCACAAAATGTTGGCAAACAGGAAATGCAGAGACATGGCTTAAATAGGAAGTTCATGGGGGAAGCAAGGAGTTCAAGGTTCACCAGAAACAAGGAACAAGTCAAGATAATTCAAGGGATCAGACAGGATGCTGTCCAGCATCTAAGGAAGCCCAGTAAGAAGAGCTATCACTTAATGCAGCAGAGGCTGTGGGTTCAGATCTCAGTCCTGATAGCTTTAGATCAATTTCTTAATGTGCCACACAACATATCATCTTCAATCTGTTTTAGTGCTGAACTGATATGAAGCAAGGTGTCAGGATCTTGATCACATGCTAGTGGCACTGTGCTTCCCAGAGCAAACGGTCGTAGTTTCAGTGTCCACCTGATTTGAGACTAAAATGATGAGGTTGGCCTCTCTTGCATCTCCAGTCCAGGTCCCACTGAAGGTAGAACAGAGGGTACTGAAGAACAGGAGGAACATGAGTGTCGACAGGTGTTGATAGGAGTGCTTGCAGCAGGAGATACAGACCCTAGCAGGCTGTCAGAACATCAGGTCAGGAACAGTAGCTGTGCATGGGATCCAGCCAAAGTTAAAGGGGCACTCCACACAGGCTGCGGGTTCCAGATGTGAGGCTTGTCAGAGCTCTTAGTAGGCTTGAGACAGGAACTCACTGTGATGAGCAGAGCTGAAACAGATGACATCTGAATAGGCACTTAAACCAGATGTGAGAGCAGAGCTGGGAACAGCAGCGTGGTCACAGGCAGAGCCAAGATCAGCAGCAGGCAGGCAGCGAGGTACAGAGTCATAAGACAGAGGCAGACTGAAGCTGTCAAAATAATTTGACTGCAATTTGTTTCCTTTGTAAATGTTAGTTGCACTCTCTGTACATCATTTTGTATTGAGGTCCAGTGTGAAGTTTCCAGTTAGTGATGCTTTGGGGAGCCAAGCCAAGTCCACTGTGTTTTAATCCAAAGTCAGCGCAGCCCTCTACCAGGAAATTCTAGAGTACTTCATGCTTCCTTCTGCTGACCGGCTTTATGGAGTTGCTGATTTAATTTTCCAGCAGGACTTGGCACCTGACCACACTGCCAAAAGTACCAATACCTGGTTTAATGATCATTGTAGCACTGTGCTTGATTAGCCAGCAAACCCGCCTGACCTAAACCCCATAGAGAATTTGTGGGGTATTGTCATGAGAAAGATGAGAGACACCAGACCCAACAATGCAGACGAGCTGAAAGCCGCAATCAAAGCAACCTGGGCTTCCACGACACCTCAGCATTGCCAGAGGCTGATCGCCTCCATGCCACACCACATTCATGCAGTAATTCATGCAAAATGAGCTCTGACCAAGTATTGGGTGCATACTATGCTGTACATGGACATACTTTTCAGTAAGCTAACTTAACTGAATTTTGGGTTTTCACTAGCTGTAAGCCATAATCATCAAAATTAAAAGAAATGCTGAAAATATGTGAAAAATTACTCTGTTTGTAATAAATCTATATAATATATGAGTTTCACTTTTTGAATTGAATTATTGAACTAAATTAACTTTTGTATGATATTCTAATTTTGAGATGCACATGTATTTATGCAGCATTTATAACTGAAGCATTATTCAATAGGAAGGTATACTGTAAAGTTTCTGGAGTAGGCAGGAATCTCAGCGTTTAACCGTATGCCGCATACCATTGTGAAATAAAAAAAAACACTTTCCAGCACTTCAATCCGCATGTTACTGCTTCAGAAGAGTACATAACATAAAGGAACCAGTGTGAAACCAATCAGCATCTCGCAGGTAATAATTTATCTGCAGACCACATACTATAGTAGAAAAATACTGGGTTATTTTGTTGAAGTAGATATCTCCAACAGACACCATTACTAAAAGAGCTCTCCGTACAAAGCAAGACATGCTGTGACTGGTAAACGCAGTGAGCAATATTTGTCTGATATTCCTCACATGAGGACTACTGATGACAACTCCATCGCACTTCAATCACACAAGAATTGTTTTAGGGCAGTTATGTATCACAAACACCTACTTTTTATTGCCAGATACTTCTACTACATAATGATGGAAAATATGCTTCAGTTGGTGAAACGGCTATCATGGAAGTGCAATTTCAGACTTTCCTATATGGTAAAATGCAGTAACCACATGGGATTATTGCCTTTTATTGTTTTGTTTCAGTTGTGTCTTGGCTCTTTGTAACATTTTCTCCACATGTTCCACTGATTTTTAAAGACATTCTGACCCCTGAGGAGCATACAGTCTATCTCCATTTTGTCTAAATGATGTCCCTACTGTAGGTACTAAGCTCTGCCTCCTCTCCACATTCCCTGCCAGACCCTCTGAACACAGAGGAAAATAAGATGGTAAAGTGCTTGTAAACCCTGACTAGCCTTAGGTGATACACAGAAATGAAACAAATCCCCCATTATAAGTTGTGCCTGTTTATCTGCAGCCCTCTGTGCGTGTGGAAGGGATTGGTCGCCGTGCTTTGGAGGCTGACCCCGGAGTAACACGGTAGATCCATATTTGCTGTCGGAGTGGTGAGATTATCCTGCATATTTACCTGCACCCACCTCCACCCAGTATTATCCATTCCTCCATTATTGCACACCGCCTTTGCCCGTGAGTATCCACTCCCCTCCTGCTCCACTTTGTTCCTTTAAGCTGCCTCATACTGAGTTTAAGGCTCACTATACACAGCACGGAACTTTGCATTACAAGACCAAGGGTCTGATTCAGTTCCATCAACTATCCCAGGGATTGGAGCTGGATTCTATCCACATAGCACACCTATTCCAGCATTGTCTGTGTCCAGCTTTGGCTTCTATGTTTCAGATTCTAATTTGATTTCCCCAGCAGAACTGCTATTGCGGACTGGGGAAATATGTTCCATCCCTTTAACCGAACTGCCTCACCAATTATCTTATTATCAAGATCTAGGTGTATGTGTGGGAATCGATGCGTGTCTGTTGCTGCTGCCTGTCTGTGGTGACGACGTTGTCATATTTTAATATTTGCTATGGTGGTATCATTTTTAGTATTTGTATTTTCTAATGACATTTTTCAATTCATTTTAAATATCGGATTATTTCTCCTTGATGAATCTCTTGTGCACCTTCAGTCCTCTTTTGATTATAAATTGAAACCTTGACAAACTTTGAATGCTGGTTTGAATTGGCTACCAAGTGGCTTTTTTACTTCCAATAAATTAGGCTTTAAACATAGTACACTATGAGGAGCATTTATTTGCTTTATTGAGAGATACTCATTGTGGACCCAAGCGTGCTTATGGGAGATCCTTTATTGGCATGGTGCTAATATTTGGAACCCTATTGATGAGTTATCAGATGAAGAGAGCCATCCTGGAGGCTGTCTGGGATAACATATAAGCGTGTTTGACCCTCTGTAACAAGGGGTCAGCAATATCTGGTAAGAAGTTGTGTGTAGTGGTGATAAAGGTGGCAGGCTCCAGTCTGGACCTATGTCTCCTGTCTAGATACCAACTCTTCTTAAAGCTGAAAGGATTCTATTGAGATATTTAATATCACCATAATTTGGATCTTTTATGGTTTATGGTTAACCTTTTTAGGATGGACCCAATATATATTTTATTTCATATTTACATAATTACATAGTTAGTCAGGTTGAAAAAAGACACAAGTCCATCCGGTTCAACCAAAAAAAAAAAAAAACAGTATTGAAAACCCAACCATACAATCCCATATACACAATCCTATACCCGCTGTTGATCCAGGGGAAGGCAAAAATAAACCCCAGCAAAGCATGATCCAATTTGCTACAGCAGGGGAAAAAAAATCCTTCCTGATCCCCCGAGAGGCAATCATATATTCCCTGAATCAACTTTACCTAAAAAAACTTTTAGTACCCATTTATATTATGTACACCTAGGAAAGAGTCCAGGCCTTTTTTAAAGCAATTTAGTGAGCTAGCCCGAACCACCTCTGGAGGGAGTCTATTTCACATTTTCACAGCTTATGTATTTATACATGCTGATCATATCCCCCCTTAATCTCCTCTTCTCAAGAGAGAATAAATTCAGTTCCTCTAATCTTTCCTAATAGCTGAGGTCCTCCATGCCTGTTATCAGTTTGGTTGCCCTTCTCTGCACTTTCTCTAGTTCCCCAATATCCTTTTTAAGAACTGGTGCCCAAAACTGAACTGCATATTCCAGATGAGGTCTTACTAATGATCTGTACAGGGGCAAAATGATATCTCTCTCTCTGGAGTTCATGCCTCTGTTAATACAAGAAAGGACTTTGCTTGCTTTGGAAACAGCAGCTTGGCATTGCATGCTATTATTAAGCTAATGATCTACCAGAACACCCAGATCCTTCTCCGCTATGGATTCCCCCAGTTCTACTCCACCTAGTATGTATGATGCATGCATATTCTTAGCCCCCAAGTGCATAACTTTACATTTATCAACATTAAACCTCATTTGCCACGTAGTTGCCCAATGAAACAGTGCATTGAGGTCAGATTGTAAGTTGGAGACATCCTGTTAAGAAGTTATTCCACTGCAAAGCTTGGTGTCATCTGCAAATGAAGCGCTGCAATCTATGCTTTTTACTGTTTATATTTGTGACCAAAAATGTGCTAGCGGCTTCCAGTTATTTCTCAGCTGTTCAAGCGCGGATATAGTCTTTGTGTTCCTTGTTTATACTGCCTTCTCTCCACATTCCCTGCTAAACCCTCTGAACACAGAGGAAACTATGTTAAAGTGCTTGTAAAGCCTGACTAGCCTAAGGTGATACATAGAGATGAAAAAAAATCCTCCAATATAAGTTGTACCTGTTTATCTGCAGCCCTCTCTCCACACAGATTAAAGTCTTTTACTTAGTTACAACAGGCAGGGTGTGGGGATCTGATGTCACACACTGCACAGCATAAAGCACAGAGCTCAGTGTAAACTGAAACCTGAGTGGAGGGAAGGGATACACTCCCCTCTACACAGACTCATAGGGAAACACAAACAGTTGAGTCTGTCAGTCACCTGCTGGCAGGGCCGTCACCTAAGATTGTCTAGTGTGGACCCATGCAGAGAGAATTCATTAGTGTTTCTATGAGCATAGAAGACCCACAGCGTACATCCCTACCCACATGTGCATGGGTGCTTGCTCACTGCTGAGAAGTGACTTATTTAAACCTGATCCAGCTCCTGATATGCATGCTTGTTCCTGTTACTGACCCAGCTTCCTCTCTGACCTTACTCTCATATTACCTCTGCTCAAGTTCGCTGTCCGCCACTGCTAGCAACCCCGGCTTGGACTACTGACCATGCTTCTCCTCTGTTAATCTGTATCTCACTGCCTGATTATTGCCAACTTCTGCCTGTTCCTGACTCTGATTCTGCTTACGTCCTGGTGTGCTTGCATTTGGCTGTCAATTGACAAGGTGTGGGACCTGACTCCGCCATCAACTGGACATGGCGTCTTCACAGTGTATTGCTAATTGTACTTTTGGTTGGCCGATACCAGCGCTCACCAGTTCCTGCTCTACAGTGTCTATCTTGGCACTTATGCTTTTCCATCATCCTTACAGATCCTGTCTTAACATCCATTGGCACACAGACAGGAACTGTGCAAAAAGCCACCCTCATCATCTCAGGCTCTGCAAACAGGTACCTGACACCCATGCAGATAGCAGAAGAAGGAGACAGAAGAGAGAAATAACACTTAGTGTTTTGGATTGAGGCAAGTTTACACTATACTGAAAAAAAAAAAAAAAAAAAAGGAGTCCTACAAGCCGTGATGGAAGCGAGAATCTCCAGGATGGTCAAGTTGTCACCATCCACTCTCATGTTCTGCTTATCAGAATGAGTTTGACCTCCTAATAAGAGTGGTCAACAAACACTTTCATTAACATAGTAAATTCAACATCACAAAGGCAGCAATGCTCCTTCCAGAGAGGAAATCAAAGCAGTTCTATCATCCAGGGCAGTAACAACAGGTGAATCCACATCAATCAGGCCTGGACTGGCCAAAGGGCACACCGAGCTCTTGCATTCAGAGGCTGCAGGAGAAAAATTGAGAGATTGATTCTTCTACTGTATATGAAGCTGGTCCTCCTTCTACTGCCCCCCATGCTCTCCTGCCTCCCTATTTCTCTCCCCCTCACTGTGCTCTCAGCCCCCCGTGCTCTCAGGCTCCCCCACTGGTCTCCGGCCCCCAATTGCTCTCCGGCCCCCATGCTCTTAGGCGCCCTGTGCTCTTAGCTCCCCCTGTGCTCTCCACCCCTCCTGTGCTCTTCACTCCCCATGTTCGCCGCCCCCTCAGGGCTCTAGACCCACCCAGTGCTCTCTGACCACCCCATGCTCTCCGCCCTCCCATTGCTCTCCAGCCCCTCAGTGCTCTCCCTCCCACTGTGATCTCAGGCCCCCCCCGTGCTCTCAGGCTCCCCCACTGCTCTCCGGCCCCCAACTGCTCTCCTGCCCTCCAGTGCTCTTAGGCCCCCCTGTGCTCTTAGCTCCTCCTGTGCTCTCCAGCCCTCCTGTGCCCTTTTTTCACCGCCCCCCCCCCTCAGAGCTCTCCAGCCCCCATGCTCTCTGACCCCCCCCCCCAGTGCTCTCTGACCCCCCCAGTCCTCTCCCGCTTGCCTGTGCTCTCTGCTCACCATGTTCTCCTGGCCCCCTTAGGCTTTCTGGCCCCCTCTAGTGCTCTAGGCCCACCCTGTGCTCTTTGGCCCCCCATGTTCTCCCCCTTGTGCTCTCCAGCCCCCCATGCTCTCTGCCCCCCTCCCCGTGCTCCTGAGCCTCCCCAGTTCTCTCTCTCACTCCCACCAGTGCTCTCCAGCCCCCCGTGCTCTCTGTCCCTCCTTGCGCTCTTTGCCCCCTGTGCTCTCCTTGCCCCCCTTTTGCTTTCTTGCCCCCGTGCTCTCCACCCCCCCCTAGTGCCCCCCTCCCTCATGCTCTCCTGCCAATAAATAGGTCATGGGCTGCTCAGTCTAAAATGCCCAGGCTTACTTTTTTGTCCCAGGCCAGGCCTGACATCAATGGTAGACTCCAATATATGCTGTATGTAAAATCCTCCACACGCAAAAGCTATAAATGTTCTTGTTCAAGAACATTTTGTTGTAGGGTTAAAGCATTCTGTCACTCAACACACTTTCTGTACCAGCACTGGGCTGAAATGAGCAGATTGAATGTATGCTAGAACTTCTTTGCACCCACAACATAGTGTTCAGTCTTCCTAAGCAATAGACAAGTATGCTGAGCTGTTCACTAGTTATCATTAACCATGTGCAGAGCAGTGTTGTGAACTGTCGTGCGTCTATGTTTGTCACCATTTCTGCAGGAAGTTTTCCTGATGGTAACAATAGTAGACCATAACTGCATAACATATGTAAAAACGACCACTTACAGTCTCCATAGGAAGCCTGTGTGACAAGGTTACATCACAGCAGAACAATTTGAAGACCGGGACAGAATGTTTTAACTAGGGATCGACCAATTATCGGCAACACCGATATATCGGGGGCCGATATGCACTTTCCCCGATATATCGGAATCGGCCTTTGGATTTACCGATATTGCCGATATTTTGGGAAAGTGCTTGTACCAGGGTGATGCCTGCAGCTAGAGGCATCACCCCGGTACCGGTGTCCATAGCCGATGGTTGGCTGACTTGTAATGACAACCGATGCGGCTGAGAAGCCGCTCGGGTGTCATTACAAGGAGCGGGAGGGGATGTCCCCCCCTCCCGCCGCCTTCTGTGGTTCGCCCGGGTCTCCCGTCCCACCGGGAGACCCGGGCATCCTACCTCCACTGCCGCCGCTGCCAAAGAGAAGACCCGGTGTACTGCTTCTCCATGTAAAAACCCGGAAGTGATGTCATGACATCACTTCCACGTACTCGGCGCTGAATTAAAAAAACTGACAGCATTTAAAACAGCCAAACTTGGCGTTTTTAATGCTTTTCAGTGCCAAGGAGGGGTTTGGGATCTTTTAGACCCCCAGATCCCTCCATAAGAGGACCTTTAGAAAAATAAAATAAAAAAAAATTTTTTTTTACATGTCCGAAAATATCAGCAGATATCGGCCGATACCGATATCCGATGACCAAAATATCAGTATCGGTATCGGCATTAAAAAAATGATATCAGTCGATCACTAGTTTTAACCCTACAACAAAAAGTGCCTGAATAAGGACACTCATGGCTTTCGTTTGTGGATGAGTTCACATATCTATGGGAGTCCATCATTGATGAGGATTTACCTGTTATTACTGCCCTGGTAGATGTAACTGCTTTGATTGCCTCTCTGGAAGGAGCATCCCTGCCTTTGTGATGCTGAATTTGCTATGGTAATGAAAGGGTTTGTTGACCACTCTTATTAGGGGTCACACTCATTCCGATAAGCAGAGCATGAGAGTGGTTGGTGTCACCATGGCTAATATGGAGATTCTTGCTTCCATCACGGCTTGTTAGACTAATGAATTTCATTTTTTATTCTTTTTATCTGGACCTCTTTTAGTATTTTTTTCACATATTTATCTTTTGCACACTTTTAAGTATCGATGTGTATTTGTAATCACTATTATGCACTGCACTATTGTTTTTTTTATAATTTATTAAAGTGGTTATTAAGCCACCGTCATAATATAGTTCTTGTTTCCCAAACCTGTGTGCCCCAGTGTCTGTGTTTTTATTTAACAAAATGCAGACTATACCTGATTTCAGAGCGCCACTTGGTGCTCACGTGACCAGCTGTCTCTCCGCTCTCCCGATCTGACAGCTAGAGTTAAAGGGGCCAAAAATCCCCCCCTGACGTCAGTCGGGAGGAGAGGAGAAGAGAGGAGAAAGCTGGCCAGTCACGTGAGCGGCCGTCTGAAATCAGGTATAATCTGCATTTTTTTTATTAAACACAGAGACGGGCATACAGAATTAGGAAACAAACAGGCTTATATAAAGCTTTAACTGTAATTTCAGCAGCAGGAGGGGGGAGGGAGGGCCTGACACGAAGCTGAACAGCCGGGAGGGGAGGAGGACAGAAGAGGACACAGGAGAGCAGAGAGGAGAGCTGCGGATGACGGAGGCACATACACTGACCACGGTTTCAGGGCTCAACAGCCATGATACACTGTGGTCAGTTTACAGGGGGGAGGGCAGAACCAGGTAGAATCAGCCAGGTATTTCAGGTGATGCAAGGAGTCAAATTACACAGCACAAGCCTTAAAGGAGCAGGATCCATTTTTTTTTTTTTTTTGTTGAACTACACTATGTAGAAGGATATGCTTTGTTATTTTTCATGTCTGAGATTTGCAACCACATGAAATTGCAAAACAATTGTGTAAAACAGGATCTGTCGGTTTGGAAATTTCCTCCAATCTTCTTTTCATTATAGATAAAATGGTGAGCCATGAGCTGCATAACTCACACATGTAATCTCCCCTGCTCTCACATGTTTTACTAAATGAAAATACATTTTAAGCAAAAAATGCATCTATTGTTAAATGGTTAGTTCTTTCCCATGTTCTGCAGCTGCTCATTGATTTCTTTTGAAGATTTCTTGAAACCCTTATCAGCAGTGGCCTGCGTGTTGACCATGGGGTCATCTAATGCCGCAAGCAGAGCTAGACCAGTGGTAGGCAACAAAAATGGTGCAAGGTGTAAGGGATTAAACATATGCTGAAAGACTGGAGAAATGTAATATGTACCTCCTGGAGGTAAGAAAGGGAAGGGGGCATGAGTGAAACCATTAAATACATTAAAGGTGAGAAAAAGGTTCAGAAGAGTAATATTTTCTAAATGAAGCTGAGATCAAAAACACAGGGACATGACCTCAAGCTAGCAAAATAAGTTCAAAACTAGCCTTAGAAATTAATATTTTATTTAAAGAAGTCATTAGAACAGACTTCCAGCAGAGGTAGCAAGTCATTAAAGAAAATTATTGGGATAATTGCAGGTCTATACTCAAACAAAACGGTTAAAGTGTAACCCCACTTTTGTTGAGTTTAGCATCAGATTCCTACCTTTTATGTTCTGGAAAAAATAGCTGTTTGCTCTGTGCTAAGCACTATGTCCTTACAAGACCATCTCCTGAATAGGAGAGTCTAATCATGAAAGTCTGAAAAATAAGTCTATGTGCAGTTGGTATGCACTATACCAATACTTGGTTGGGGTTCCTTTTCCATGCAACTTTAAGTTGCACATATATGAATGGTTATCATTGGAAAACATGGGGAACGACTTAGCATGAGAATTTGATGCCCAAAGTTGCATCACAAGGAGGGAGCCTAAAGGTAAAAAACCTTCTGTGCGCAGCAGCCCCCCCCCCCCCTAATACTTTCCTGAGCCCCCTCCCGATCCAGCGATGTTTACAAGAACCTTGCCACTCCAGGGAAAAGCAATCCTGATTGGCTTTTGGCAGCAGCAGGAGCCATTGGCTCCTGATGCTGTCAATCACAACCAGTGTAGGTGCACCTGGCAATAGGGAGGAGCGCCGGCGTGAGACTTGAGAAGAGGAGGATCCGGGCTAATCTGTGTAAAACCACTGCAAAGAGCAGGTAAGTATAACATGTTTGTTATTTTATTTAATTTTATTTTTTGGGAAAATTCGGTTTATTCAGCTTTTGTACTGAAAGGAACAAAACAAAGCCTATTGGGCATAAACTTATACAGCTACATAGAAAAGAAAAAACAAAAACAAACAAGAAGGCTTAAAAGGCACACAAAAAAAGGCAATTTTTGGCAACCAGTATCCACCCAAAGTAGTGCATGTAAGTAACTATAGAATCAGAAAGGGTAGTGGGCAGGCTTACTCTACTAAGTAGGCAAAACTCTAAGGTCAGGGAAAGAGTAAAAATGGTATGAGGCAAGTCATCCCGAAGCGTCAACTTTTTGGACAACCCCTAGACTCATAAATGTATTTATACAATAGTATAGATCATGTTTGTTTGCTTAAAAAAAAAAAAAAACACTTTAATATCGCTTAAGGCTCCGTTCACATGTAGGCGTTTTGGGGCGTTTTTGGGGAGTTTTTCTGCTCTAGGATCAGCTCTCAAAATGCCCAACAAGACAAATCCTGTTCATTTCAATGGCCCCTGTTCACATCTGAGCGTTTTGACGCTGTAAGCAAAACGCCCAACGCTCAAAAAAGTACATGAGCTTCTTTTTGGGCAGATTACAGGTGTTTTCCATTGGTTTCTATTCAATCTAAAAACGCCTGCACAAAAAACGCCTGTAAATCGCGGTAAAAAATCGCGGTAAAAATCGCTGTAAAAAACACGCGAAAATGCTACGCTCAGGTGTGAATGTAGCCTTAATGCATTCCTTGCATTAAGGTAAACAATGTCTAGGTATCAGGATCCCCCGTTACCCCCTACATTTACCTGAGCCCTAATTTCATCCAGTGCTGTGCCCGTCTGCAGCTCTTCACTCCCCTCACTTCCTGGTCTCACCGGCTTTGCTGAGTCAGTGGGAGCCATTGGCAAGGAAGTGGGGGCCAAGTCCCGCTGTCGGTGTCAATAGACGCAGACAGAAAGGCTCAGGGGCGAGCCCATATGAGTACCCCCATGGAAAGCGGTTTTCTTTGGGGGCACTCAGTGGAGGGGATGGCCAGAGGGGGCATTTGGTGGGGGACCCAAGAAGAGGAGGTTCGGGGCCACTCGTGCAAGGAATTAGGTAAGTATAAACCTCTTTGGTAATTAAAAAAAAAACTTTACAACCACAACACACAAAAATGCATAAAACATGCGGTTGTATACATTTTTGTAGCATCTGCATTGTGAAAAAAAATCTTCTAAATGTTTCTCCCTCACTTTGCATTATGAATAAACCAAAAGAGTGTGTATAAAATGTGTGTATAAGATTTAGTAACACATGTCAAAAATGCAAGTTAACATGTGTGTGTGCATGCAAGGGCACCTAAAATGTGCATAAAAATACACATAAGTGCACAAAACAAGTATAAACGCAAACCGTACCACAAATTAATAAGTAGGGTACAGACACCATATGTGTGAAAGGGCCCAAAGATTGTGCCTGGAAGTTGCCTTACTTGCTCTTTGTGGCAAATGTGCATGACGTAGAAACAGAGGATCACAGCAAAGCCCAACCATTCATTTCCGATTAAAAAGATTTATGGCCAAGTTCAGACAAAACAAGAAGCCTTCATAGTCTGCTATGTTCACAGTAACAATAAGAGCTGTATGTACTCTACAGTGTATGTTACGGTTTCATTGGCTAAGCGGTTCCTTTTGAATTGCAAAGATTCAGTACACAGACCATGCCTTCAGAAAGGTCTACACTTAGAGATATATTCATAAATTAGCAAAGGATCCACTCACCAGTTATTTGCTCAATTTAAAACCAAAATATACTTTTTTTTTTTTAGATTTCTTCAGACCAACAACAATATATGCAGGGTCCTTTTCTTCACCTATCCTACACGGATGGGTTGCCCTAGGCCATCAGTGCTAATCTTTGTATCATTGTACTGAGAGTGCAGTGCAACATGGTATTGTCTATGGTACCGTACTCTCACAGAAAGTGGGTTGAATGAGGCTGGGTGTCATTAAACCTATACAAGGACTGGCCCTAGATTTTACAGCCAGTGGGTCTGTGGGGGACAGACCTAGAAAGGAAGTAAGTACTTTCATATAAAAAAAGGTTGGAGGTTGGAGGACTATTAAAAAATAATGATCCATAATTAATATATGCTAAAATGCCCAGCATTACATACAATTATCTGGTATATGTGTGTGCGCAACAGTACTGAACCAATAAAAAGCTTGGTATTGGTGAATGCACTGCGTGGAGTAAGTTTTCTAGTACCCAATAAAGATTTGATGTACAATAGGTGGACCCTGTTATGGTCTCAATCTGCTACCTCTCTGAAAGTGATGAAAGGGATGCTCAACAGAAAACCTTTAGATGGGTACAGAATTGGGCTCAGCAGAAAAGTTCATCACACTCAAAGGTATAATAAAGAAGTTTATTGAAGATAATAGTTCACAGGTGACAGGTAATAGTAGTTTTTGGTAAATGCCCCTCCCCTTCCTCAGGGCTGTAATAATGGAAGTGATTGGAACAGACCTGGAGTAGTAGATGTAAATGGAACTGCAGCTAAGAATGAGACCCGGTCTCCAAATCACCAATGCAACCTTTCTTCCAGCCTCTTCTCGCTTTGGCTTCTCTCCTGATTGTAGTGAGTGCAGCCATCCATTAAATTCTTACTAAAGGTAACGTCTTTTTTTTTAGTTTTGGACAGAGGGGAGAGTGATTAGAATATCTGACAGTTATTATTGCTGTCTGAGCCCCCGTTAGGGAGATTTACTCTCTGTATTTGAAAGTAAAAGTAAAAGAAAATGCCAAATTTTGGGTTGACATCAGAACAGTAAGGGCTCTTTCACACGGCCGCTACGTGTGTCCGCAAATCATCCTATTTTTTTGCGGGTGATATACGGACATAATGTAAGTCTATGGCATTGCGGATGTCAGCGGATGACCATCCGCTGACATCCGATTTTCTTCCTTTCAGTTCTGTTCCGTTTTTTGGAACGGAACAGAACCCTATTTTTTCATCCGTTCAAAAAACGGAAAGGAAGGAAAATCGGATGTCAGCGGTGTCACCCGCTGACATCCGCAATCCCCTTAGACTTACATTATGTCCGCATATCATCCGCAAACGGATGGGATGATATGCGGACATACGGAGCGGATGACAAAAATGTCATCCGCTCCGTGAAAAAAAAAAAGTCCCGCAGCGGAGCTTTCACACAGAGCGGCCATGTGAAAGAGCCCTTATAGAGGGGAAATCGTTCGATACAGATACTAGTTCTGGTGACCCTGGTGAGACACACAGGTCAAAGGCCAGGCGACATTGGCCAGTATCAATAAAAACCGGCCAACATTTGGCCTGTGTGTATATAAGCCGGTCCGACAGAAGCTGGCTGTTTGTAAAACAAGCAGCCAATCGGCTCCTGATCATCACTTTTAGCCAAAAGCTGAGAGGGCTGATCGAAATGTTCTGGTGGGAGGACCGCCCCCTGTCAGAACACAACAGCTCAGTAGGGGAGATTGCTGTACTAACATCGGATCAGATCCGACCAGAGCTGACAGTTTCTTTCTGCTGAGTTGAACAGAAAAAAACTCAGTGTGTAGCAGGCTTAAGATTCCTTCACTTTGGAGGGTTTTCCTCTCACGTCCTGTTTTTGCTATATGGGACAAGAAGTAAAGGGAAATCTCCCCTTACAATATCCTAAATTAATTAAAAAAAAATCAGTTTTGCTTTTAATTCTCTGTGATTGATGCATGTAAGCTGTTTTATTGATGTCTATTGTCCTTAACAGAAATACCTTATAATCAGAAGTATCTGAGGGTCACAAAACCCTGTATAAGCTCTGTGCTGCATAGTATTGGAGCGTACACAGGATTGATGAGGCCAACCCACCTTCTTGTGACAATGCTTGGGGCTGGTCACTGACCGCTTGGGCCCAAGCACTGCATCATGGGTGGAGATCACATGTTTCTCTATACCTAGAAGAATTAGGTATTTCACAGGGGTAGAAATGGAGCAAAAAGGAGGTAACACATGAAAAACGTGAGACTCAGTGCTAAAACCAACTAGCTACAGATAGTATAGACTTCATATTATTGATGCTGGCCTTGCCTCTAAAACATGTTCCAGTTGGCCAGCACCACTGTAGGCTAAACCAAGCTTTGACAGCTTTGGAATCCCCCTGACATCGAGAGATCCCACCAGCTTTCTCCTGAGTCCTTGCCTAAATAGCTGCAGCTGAGACAGACACTGAGCGCCCGCTGCTGGCATCTGGCCCTCGCCCAGACACACTGTCAACTTGACAAGCCTTTTATATTGGACACTATGTGAGTGCATTCATTGCTTTTTATATTTAATTCTTGTCAATAAAACTTTACTGCAATATAGGCGGCTTGGCGCTTCTCTCTCTCCCCTTCTCCCTCTTTTTTTATTTTTGCAGAAATGGAGCAGCAGTTCAGTGGGTAAGATTGGTGTAAGAGGGCCAGAGGATGAGCTAGGCAGAGACTTCGCTTTTATTCGTTTGCTAACTACAGATGAAGAAAGATAACTCCGGGATGACCGAGCAGGGCTGTCTTTAACACAGGGCAAAAGGGGCAGCTGCCCCGGGTCTAGTCATTGTTGTGGGGCCTACAGCAGCTGCCCCTTGAGCCCCCAAATAGTTGATAAGTGGATTCAAGAGGGCCCAAGAAAATTTTTGCCCAGGGTCCAATCAAGAATAAAGAAGGCCCTGTGACCGAAGTATCAACAGTATTGCAGCTCATTTACAGCACTAACTCTGTTCACATGTAAAGAGTCTCAGAGCTTTCTCCGCCTCACACAAACACCAAGGCGTAAACAAAATGTGTGTAACCGCACATTTTATAGGCCAAATCTACCATTCAAGTTCATGGCTCACAGATAACATAAAAAGAACAGGCTTTGTATTTATAACACAGCAAATATGCCCTTATCCATACAATACCACGAAAAAGGGATTCCAAGAAACCTAGACCTTTTTCGAAACTCACATCCCCCACAGCATGCAGATGACTTCCAGTGTTATGTAAGCTATGCAAAATTTCCTTCAGTGCTTAAAGAGAAAGTATGTGTCAGAATTGGATAAACATGGGGTGGTGTGATATTTGGGGGTCCGGGCCACTAGCCAGCCATGTCTTTGTAAAACCAAAGAGTTTTCATTTCTCCAAAAAAGGCAAACAAAACCGCTTATCTATAGCATCAAACAATCAAAAAAACTCTGGTACAACAAAAAGCTTTATCTCACCACCAGCAAAAGCTTGTCCCTCAACAGGGTTTAAAGTCCCACTAGCTTCAGGGGTCCAGAAGTGGTCACAATAGCCCAGCAGTGTCTCAGCAGTCAAACAGCCCACAGCTTACTCAGCACTTTGTCCTGTTCCAACAACCCCTCATGGACACCTGCTGATTGCTTCCTGCCCCTTTAAGACATCTCTAGCAGGTGAGTTAACTCTAACTTCTAGACGCAAGGTACCTGTAGTAAGGACTGGAGGCTCTTTACCATCCAAGATAACACTGAGATTCTGGGCCACATATCAGTACTTAATAGTGCTGGGAAAAATGCAAATCCATTTTCCCTTTTTAATAGCTTACCCAATAATCCCTCACCCTGCACAGCGGAGAATCCCGGAGAATTTAAAACTTGCCTCCCTAAAAGGACCACAACCCGAACAATGGTGACAAATATACAGTATCTCACAATAGCAAGTGCACCCCTCACATTTTTGTAAATATTTTATTATATCTTTTCATATGACAACACTGAAGAAATTACACTTTTCTACGATGTAAAGTAGTGAGTGTACAGCTTGTATAACAGTGTAAATTTGCTGTCCCCTCAAAATAACTCAACACACAGCCATTAGTGTCTAAACCGCTGGCCACAAAAGTTAGTACATCCCTAACTGAAAATGTCCAAATTGGACCCAATTAGCCATTTTCTCTCCCCGGTGTCATGTGACTCGTTAAGTGTTACAAGGTCTTAGGTGTGAATGGGGAGCATGTGTGTTAAATAGGGATGATCGAACGGTTCGAGTCAACCATCGGTTCAACCCGAACATTGGGTGTTCGAAATTCGGCCGAATTCCGAACTTTTTGCGATAAAAGTTCGGAATTCGGTCACCAGAACCGCCCAAAATGCAATGGGACAGGAAGTGGGCTTTAAAAGCCTGTGATTGGCCCAGAAACGTCAGTAAAAGCCAATGAGGGGGCAAGAGTCTGCTAGGAACGTGATTGGAGTGACTACGGGGACCAGAGGCCAATCAGGAGTGAATACGCCCCCCAGTATATAACATAGCCCCGCCTAACCTCTAGCACTGTAATACAGAGGCTTTGGAAGAGAGTGGAAGCATTTGTGTTTCTTCTGCTGTGTTAAACAACGTTTGCTGCATAGCCAATTGCTTGTAAAGCTCCATATCAGCAGAAGAGCAGTCAGCTTACAGAAAGATTGTCAGTGTAGTTAGAAATACAGCGATTGTGCTGTTTGAGTCAGAAAAAAAAAATGTAAAGGGACAGTGTCAGTTACAAATTATCTTCTGCTGTATGGAGCTGTTCTTTTAGTGTGAGGAAAGGGATATGCAGTGTAGTTAGGGTACTATATACCACTATAGTTAGATTCAATAATCTAGTTTTTGTAGGGATACTTTTAAGTGTCAGGGTTCCGTCTAGTGAGCACGTTGCACTGCTGATATATCTAAAGCAGGTATAGGTGCTTGCTAGTCAGCTATTGTGCAAAATACATTTCAGCGATACACACATCTGCTGTATTTAGCGAAAACTTTGGGTCGCATAGCAGTGTGCGTTTTGCAGGTGAATTTCACCGCGCAGATTTGCCAAAGCCTCAGTGACAAGTTAACGCCTGTTCTTGTTGTAAGCGCTAAGTCCACTGCAAAAGGCTTTGCTACTCTGCTTTACACACAT
Source organism: Pelophylax lessonae (assembly GCF_965119305.1). NCBI lineage: Eukaryota > Metazoa > Chordata > Amphibia > Anura > Ranidae > Pelophylax > Pelophylax lessonae. The sequence goes on along the minus strand of NC_138770.1, from coordinate 114,962,643 downwards.
CTGCTTTATTTAGCGACAACTTTGGGTCGCATAGCAGTGTGCGTCTTGCAGGTGATTTTAACATTAGATTGCCAAGACCCTGAAACTGAGCTGCAGCACAGTGTTCAAGACCATACAGCAGTTTAACAGGACAGGTTCCACTCCGAACAGGCCTCGCCATGGTCGACCAAAGAACTTGAGGGCACGTGCTCAGCGTCAAAACCAGTGGTTGTTTTTGGGAAATAGATGTGTAAGTGCTACCTGCTATGCTGCAGAGGTTGAAGGGGTAGGGGGATCAGCCTGTTAGTGCTCAGACCATACACTGCATACTGCATCAAATTGGTCTGCATGGCTGTCATCCCAGAAACAAGCCTCTTCTAAAGATGATGCACAAGAAAGCCCATAAACAGTTTGCTGAAGACAAGCAGACTAAGGACATGGATTACTGGAACCATGTCCTGTGGACTGATGAGACCAAGATAAACGTATTTGGTTCAGATAGTGTCAAGCATGTGTGGCGACAACCAGGTGTGGAGTACAAAGAAAAGTGTGTCTTGCCTACAGTCAAGCATGGTGGTGGAAGTGTCATGGTCTGGGGCTGCACGAGTGCTGCAGGCACTGGGGAGCTACAGTTCATCGAGAGAACCATGAATGCCAACATGTACTGTGACATACTGAATCAGAGTATGATCCCCTCCCTTCAGAGACTGGGCCGCAGGGCAGTATTCCCACATGATAAAGACCCCAAACACACCTCCAAGATGACCACTGCCTTGCTAAAGAAGCTGAGGGTAAAGGTGATGGACTGGCCAAGCATGTCTCCAGCCCTAAACCCTATTTAGAATCTGTAGGACATCCTTAAACGGAAGGTGGAAGAGTGCAAGGCCTCTAACATCCAGGGGTCCAGTGGCAACTTGTGAAGCTCTGGTGAACCTCATGCCCAAGAGGGTTAAGGCAGTGCTGGGAAAAAAGTGTGGCCACACAAAATATTGACACTTTGGGCCCGATTTGGACATTTTCACTTAGGGGTGTACTCACTTTTGTTACCAACGGTTTAGACATTAATGACTGTGTGTTGTTATTTTGAGGGAACAGAAAATTGACACTGTTATACAAGCTGTACACTCACTACTAGTGTTGAGCGAACACGGACTGTATTATTCGTGTTCGTACCGAATAATTGGATTTTTTGTACCCGAACACGGACACGGACACTTTACTGTATGTTCGGGTAAAAATCCGTGTTCGGTCGTTTTATTTCCGGGTTTTGCATGCTTTGGCGCTCTTTTCATGGCGGGCTTTCAACAGCCAATCAACAATCGTTTAACTGGTGTGCCTTAAGCCATCCCAGCCATGCCTGCAAATGTCTCAGTAGCTGTGATTGGCCGTCTGAAGCATGTGACCAAGTCTTTATAAGTTCGAGGCAGCCGCAGCGGCGTCATTATGCTGCTTAGATTCAGGGACAGAGCACACATCAACGTGCTGGCTGCTGATTAGGGAAAGATAGGCAGGAAAAAACCATTTGTGTCCGGATAGAATTGAGGGACAGGTCGGAGTGTTTAGGCAGGGCGAGTTGTAGGCATTTTAGGGATAGAGTCTGCTGAATTATAGGGTCAGTGTCTTCTACAAACTACAATCGATATTGCTGTGTGGGGGGTGGGGTGAATCTGCACTCAATCCTGATCTACGATCTCTTCTCAATCCTGTTAGGGACAGAGTCTGCTGAATTTTAGGGAAACTGTGTTCTACAAACTACAATCGATATTGCTGTGTGGTGTGGGATTGGAGATAGGCAGGTGTCAGTGATCCACATCCATTTTTCTGTGTGTGAGCTGCAGTGAACACAATCTTTTTGGGCTGCAGTGAACACAATCTTTTTGGGCTGCAGTGAACACAATCTTTTTGGGCTGCAGTGAACACAATCTTTTTGGGCTGCAGTGAACACAATCTTTTTGGGCTGCAGTGAACACAATCTTTTTGGGGTGCAGTGAACAAAATCTTTTTGGGGTGCAGTGAACACAATCCTTTTTGGTGTGCAGTGAACACAATCTTTGTGGGGTGCAGTGAACAAAATCCTTTGTGGGGTGCAGTGAACACAATCTTTTTGGGGTGCAGTGAACAAAATCCTTTTTGGGGTGCAGTGAACAACATCCTTTTTGGGGTGCAGTGAACACAATCTTTTTGGGGTGCAGTGAACAAAATCCTTTGTGGGGTGCAGTGAACACAATCTTTTTGGGGTGGAGTGAACAACATCCTTTTTGGGGTGCAGTGAACAAAATCCTTTTTGGGGTGCAGTGAACAAAATCATTTTTGGGGTGCAGTGAACACAATCTTTTTGGGGTGCAGTGAACACAATCTTTGTGGGGTGCAGTGAACACAATCTTTTTGGGGTGGAGTGAACAACATCCTTTTTGGGGTGCAGTGAACAACATCCTTTTTGGGGTGCAGTGAACACAATCTTTTTGGGGTGCAGTGAACACAATCTTTGTGGGGTACAGTGAACAGAATCTTTGTGGGGTGCAGTGAACACAATCTTTGGGGGGTACAGTGAACACAATCTTTGTGAGGTGCAGTGAACACAATCTTTGTGGGGTGCAGTGAACACAATCATTGTGGGGTGCAGTGAACTCAATCTTTGTGGGGTACAGTGAACACAATCTCATACTTCTGAAGGTTTGAGGGTGCTGCCTGTTCCATACTCCCCCTACTCCTCATCTAGCCTTTTAGGGGTACAAACAATAGTAATTGGGGCCTAGTGTGGTTGTGTACGTGTGATATACATACACTTTTTTGGGATCATATTTTCTATTCCGCTATTTAATCAAAAACCTTTGGGGATCAGTTAAATTGGGGGATAGTCTGTGTTGGTACGTGTGAGAGAGATCCACCTTTCCAAGTTGTTGGGGTTCATCTCATACTTCTGAAGGTTTGAGGGTGCTGCCTGTTCCATACTCCCCCTACTCCTAGCCTTTTAGGGGTACAAACAATAGTAATTGGGGCCTAGTGTGGTTGTGTACGTGTGATATACATACACTTTTTTGGGATCATATTTTCTATTCCGCTATTTAATCAAAAACCTTTGGGGATCAGTTAAATTGGGGGATAGTCTGTGTTGGTACGTGTGAGAGAGATCCACCTTTCCAAGTTGTTGGGGTTCATCTCATACTTCTGAAGGTTTGAGGGTGCTGCCTGTTCCATACTCCCCCTACTCCTAGCCTTTTAGGGGTACAAACAATAGTAATTGGGGCCTAGTGTGGTTGTGTACGTGTGATATACATACACTTTTTTGGGATCATATTTTCTATTCCGCTATTTAATCAAAAACCTTTGGGGATCAGTTAAATTGGGGGATAGTCTGTGTTGGTACGTGTGAGAGAGATCCACCTTTCCAAGTTGTTGGGGTTCATCTCATACTTCTGAAGGTTTGAGGGTGCTGCCTGTTCCATACTCCCCCTACTCCTAGCCTTTTAGGGGTACAAACAATAGTAATTGGGGCCTAGTGTGGTTGTGTACGTGTGATATACATACACTTTTTTGGGATCATATTTTCTATTCCGCTATTTAATCAAAAACCTTTGGGGATCAGTTAAATTGGGGGATAGTCTGTGTTGGTACGTGTGAGAGAGATCCACCTTTCCAAGTTGTTGGGGTTCATCTCATACTTCTGAAGGTTTGAGGGTGCTGCCTGTTCCATACTCCCCCTACTCCTAGCCTTTTAGGGGTACAAACAATAGTAATTGGGGCCTAGTGTGGTTGTGTACGTGTGATATACATACACTTTTTTGGGATCATATTTTCTATTCCGCTATTTAATCAAAAACCTTTGGGGATCAGTTAAATTGGGGGATAGTCTGTGTTGGTACGTGTGAGAGAGATCCACCTTTCCAAGTTGTTGGGGTTCATCTCATACTTCTGAAGGTTTGAGGGTGCTGCCTGTTCCATACTCCCCCTACTCCTAGCCTTTTAGGGGTACAAACAATAGTAATTGGGGCCTAGTGTGGTTGTGTACGTGTGATATACATACACTTTTTTGGGATCATATTTTCTATTCCGCTATTTAATCAAAAACCTTTGGGGATCAGTTAAATTGGGGGATAGTCTGTGTTGGTACGTGTGAGAGAGATCCACCTTTCCAAGTTGTTGGGGTTCATCTCATACTTCTGAAGGTTTGAGGGTGCTGCCTGTTCCATACTCCCCCTACTCCTAGCCTTTTAGGGGTACAAACAATAGTAATTGGGGCCTAGTGTGGTTGTGTACGTGTGATATACATACACTTTTTTGGGATCATATTTTCTATTCCGCTATTTAATCAAAAACCTTTGGGGATCAGTTAAATTGGGGGATAGTCTGTGTTGGTACGTGTGAGAGAGATCCACCTTTCCAAGTTGTTGGGGTTCATCTCATACTTCTGAAGGTTTGAGGGTGCTGCCTGTTCCATACTCCCCCTACTCCTAGCCTTTTAGGGGTACAAACAATAGTAATTGGGGCCTAGTGTGGTTGTGTACGTGTGATATACATACACTTTTTTTGGATCATATTTTCTATTCCGCTATTTAATCAAAAACCTTTGGGGATCAGTTAAATTGGGGGATAGTCTGTGTTGGTACGTGTGAGAGAGATCCACCTTTCCAAGTTGTTGGGGTTCATCTCATACTTCTGAAGGTTTGAGGGTGCTGCCTGTTCCATACTCCCCCTACTCCTCATCTAGCCTTTTAGGGGTACAAACAATAGTAATTGGGGCCCAGTGTGGTTGTGTACGTGTGATATACATACACTTTTTTGGGATCATATTTTCTATTCCGCTATTTAATCAAAAACCTTTGGGGATCAGTTAAATTGGGGGATAGTCTGTGTCGGTACGTGTGAGAGAGATCCACCTTTCCAAGTTGTTGGGGTTCATCTCATACTTCTGAAGGTTTGAGGGTGCTGCCTGTTCCATACCCCCCCTACTCCTCATCTAGCCTTTTAGGGGTACAAACAATAGTAATTGGGGCCTAGTGTGGTTGTGTACGTGCGAGATACATACACTTTTTTGGATCATATTTTCTATTCCGCTATTTAATCAAAAACCTTTGGGGATCAGTTAAATTGGGGGATAGTCTGTGTTGGTACGTGTGAGAGAGATCCACCTTTCCAAGTTGTTGGGGTTCATCTCATACTTCTGAAGGTTTGAGGGTGCTGCCTGTTCCATACTCCCCCTACTCCTCATCTAGCCTTTTAGGGGTACAAACAATAGTAATTGGGGCCCAGTGTGGTTGTGTACGTGTGATATACATACACTTTTTTGGGATCATATTTTCTATTCCGCTATTTAATCAAAAACCTTTGGGGATCAATTGAATTGCGGGATAGTCTGTGTCGGTACGTGTGAGAGAGATCCACCTTTCCAAGTTGTTGGGGTTCATCTCATACTTCTGAAGGTTTGAGGGTGCTGCCTGTTTCATACTCCCCCTACTCCTCATCTAGCCTTTTAGGGGTACAAACAATAGTAATTGGGGCCCAGTGTGGTTGTGTACGTGTGATATACATACACTTTTTTTGGATCATATTTTCTATTCCGCTATTTAATCAAAAACCTTTGGGGATCAGTTAAATTGGGGGATAGTCTGTGTCGGTACGTGTGAGAGAGATCCACCTTTCCAAGTTGTTGGGGTTCATCTCATACTTCTGAAGGTTTGAGGGTGCTGCCTGTTCCATACCCCCCCTACTCCTCATCTAGCCTTTTAGGGGTACAAACAATAGTAATTGGGGCCTAGTGTGGTTGTGTACGTGCGAGATACATACACTTTTTTTGATCATATTTCCTATTCCGCTATTCAATAAAAACCTTTGAGGATCAATTGAATTGCGGGATAGTCTGTGTCGGTACGTGTGAGAGAGATCCACCTTTCCAAGTTGTTGGGGTTCATCTCATACTTCTGAAGGTTTGAGGGTGCTGCCTGTTCCATACTCCCCCTACTCCTCATCTAGCCTTTTAGGGGTACAAACAATAGTAATTGGGGCCTAGTGTGGTTGTGTACGTGTGATATACATACACTTTTTTTGGATCATATTTTCTATTCCGCTATTTAATCAAAAACCTTTGGGGATCAGTTAAATTGGGGGATAGTCTGTGTTGGTACGTGTGAGAGAGATCCACCTTTCCAAGTTGTTGGGGTTCATCTCATACTTCTGAAGGTTTGAGGGTGCTGCCTGTTCCATACTCCCCCTACTCCTCATCTAGCCTTTTAGGGGTACAAACAATAGTAATTGGGGCCCAGTGTGGTTGTGTACGTGTGATATACATACACTTTTTTGGGATCATATTTTCTATTCCGCTATTTAATCAAAAACCTTTGGGGATCAGTTAAATTGGGGGATAGTCTGTGTCGGTACGTGTGAGAGAGATCCACCTTTCCAAGTTGTTGGGGTTCATCTCATACTTCTGAAGGTTTGAGGGTGCTGCCTGTTCCATACCCCCCCTACTCCTCATCTAGCCTTTTAGGGGTACAAACAATAGTAATTGGGGCCTAGTGTGGTTGTGTACGTGCGAGATACATACACTTTTTTTGATCATATTTCCTATTCCGCTATTCAATAAAAACCTTTGAGGATCAATTGAATTGCGGGATAGTCTGTGTCGGTACGTGTGAGAGAGATCCACCTTTCCAAGTTGTTGGGGTTCATCTCATACTTCTGAAGGTTTGAGGGTGCTGCCTGTTCCATACTCCCCCTACTCCTCATCTAGCCTTTTAGGGGTACAAACAATAGTAATTGGGGCCTAGTGTGGTTGTGTACGTGTGATATACATACACTTTTTTTGGATCATATTTTCTATTCCGCTATTTAATCAAAAACCTTTGGGGATCAGTTAAATTGGGGGATAGTCTGTGTTGGTACGTGTGAGAGAGATCCACCTTTCCAAGTTGTTGGGGTTCATCTCATACTTCTGAAGGTTTGAGGGTGCTGCCTGTTCCATACTCCCCCTACTCCTCATCTAGCCTTTTAGGGGTACAAACAATAGTAATTGGGGCCCAGTGTGGTTGTGTACGTGTGATATACATACACTTTTTTGGGATCATATTTTCTATTCCGCTATTTAATCAAAAACCTTTGGGGATCAGTTAAATTGGGGGATAGTCTGTGTCGGTACGTGTGAGAGAGATCCACCTTTCCAAGTTGTTGGGGTTCATCTCATACTTCTGAAGGTTTGAGGGTGCTGCCTGTTCCATACCCCCCCTACTCCTCATCTAGCCTTTTAGGGGTACAAACAATAGTAATTGGGGCCTAGTGTGGTTGTGTACGTGCGAGATACATACACTTTTTTTGATCATATTTCCTATTCCGCTATTCAATAAAAACCTTTGAGGATCAATTGAATTGCGGGATAGTCTGTGTCGGTACGTGTGAGAGAGATCCACCTTTCCAAGTTGTTGGGGTTCATCTCATACTTCTGAAGGTTTGAGGGTGCTGCCTGTTCCATACTCCCCCTACTCCTCATCTAGCCTTTTAGGGGTACAAACAATAGTAATTGGGGCCCAGTGTGGTTGTGTACGTGTGATATACATACACTTTTTTTGGATCATATTTTCTATTCCGCTATTTAATTTAACTGGGCCTCCATGCGAGACCTGTGTGCCTTGTTGCGCTGTTTTGAGTACTCCACCAACATGGCCAGTGGCAATGACGCCGTTCTCAGCTTAACTATCCCACTTCTATGCCTCCTTGAAAAAACAATTCGGGCGATGATGGAAGAGGATGTGGCACAGGATGAGGAGGAGGAGGAGGATGAAGAGGTAACATTTCCAAGGCTTTCAGGGCAGTCATTCGCAAGGGGCTCCGAGGGTGGGTTCCTGCACACGCAAACGCCAGGGACGCAATTGTCCAGCAGGGGCACAGTTCTGGAGGATGAGGAGGATGAGGAGGAGGAGGAGCTGGAGGAGGAGATGGAACCATGTTCACAGCAGGGTGGCACCCAGGCCAGCTCATGGCCATCACTGGTGCGTGGCTGGGGGGATACAGAGGACACGGACGATACACCTCCCACAGAGGACAGCCTTTCGTCGCCTCTGGGCAGCCTGGCACACATGAGCGATTACATGCTGCAGTGTCTCCACAACGACCGCCGAGTTGCCCACATTCTAACTTGTGCTGATTACTGGGTGGCCACGCTGCTGGATCCCCGTTACAAGGACAACGTACCGTCCTTAATTCACTCACTGGAGCGCGATCGCAAGATGCGCGAGTACAAGCGCACGCTGGTAGACGCCATGCTGCTGGCATTCCCATCTGACAGCGGGGCCACAGTGGAAGCACAAGGCAGAGGAGGAGGAGGAGGAGGTCGCCAACGCAACCAGGGCACCGCCAGCACCTCAGAAGGCAGGGTTAGCATGGCCGAAATGTGGAAAAGCTTTGTCAGCACGCCACAACAAACAGCAGCACCAGCAGCTCAGATGGAACGTCTTAGCAGGAGGCAGCATTTTACCAACATGGTGGAGCAGTATGTGTGCACACGCCTACATGTAGTGAATGACGGGTCTGCCCCCTTCAACTTCTGGGTCTCCAAATTGGGCACATGGCTTGAGCTTGCCCTTTACGCCTTGGAGGTGCTGGCGTGCCCTGCAGCCAGTGTATTATCTGAACGGGTATTTAGCACGGCTGGGGGCGTTATAACAGACAAGCGCAGCCGCCTGTCCAGAGACAATGTGGACAAGCTCACGTTCATTAAAATGAACCAGGCATGGATCCCACGGGACTTTTCCGTACCTTATGCAGAATAGCAATGGATACCGACCTTACCCACCCATTGTTCCATTTTTGCTCTTTCTCACTCTTTTGGGGTGTACCCTCATTTAAAATTTTTGAAAAGAAGCAGTGTTGGCTACCTCGTCCTCCTCCTCAGGGCCAGATTAATGTAGGGGCTATTGGAGCTGCAGCTCCAGGCCCCTACCTTTTATATAGGCCCCGGGTTGGCCATATTCACTGTTACCGCCCTTCTGTCACTTGTAAACACAGAAGTCTGGCTTCTATGCTCGCTTCCCCAGGCAGCACCCTCAGAACCTCCCCACACAGCGTGAAGGCCGGACAAGGAGGGACAGTTGGCGATGCATGGATGTGTTTATGGGCTTCAGAGACAGCATCCCATGTTGAATTAGGCATGCATGGCTGCACCCTTCCTCCTCTGGGTGCATGGCAAGGCACGGCCCTTAAGGCCCTTCAAAATCCTCAGCACCAAGCCCATGATGCTGTTAATCCGGCCCTGGTCCTCCTCCACCGCCGCTTCCACCTACACCGCCCATAGGTGTGCGCAGCCTATTGCATTAAGGTGTCACCCCAAAGTTGAAATACACATGCATGTGTTTGCCAGCAGGGAGAGTAATGTATCGGGGCCATGTACCTGTAGGCAAGGAGAAATAGAGCAGAGCAGGTCCCAGGGAGATCTTTCCCATCTCCTCACTGGCAATGCTATGTGCCCTAGGTGATTAGGGTGTGCCCAGGCACACCCAGCACACCCTGTGCGCACGCCTATGTCACCGCCACATCCACCACCACCTCAACCTCCCTCCTACTCCATATGGGCCTCGTCCTTCAGAGATGAAGAAGAACATTGTTTTATTTTTCTGTTTTTTTTTTGTTGTTTTAAGTTATTTCCCTATCCACATTTGTTTGCAGAGCACTTGCCATGCTCTTAATTACGTTTTGCTGCCATTTGCAGCACTCTAGCCCTTTCCTTTGGTGTTTTAGAGCCATTTTAGTGCCTTAAAGTTCGGGTCCCCATTGACTTCAATGGGGTTCGGTGTCCGGGAAAAGTTCGGTAAAAGTCCGGGACACGGACCCGGACTTTTTTTTAAAGTTCGGCCGAACCCGTCGAACACGGACATCTAGGTGTTCGCTCAACCCTACTCACTACTTTACATTGTAGCAAAGTGTCATTTCTTCAGTGTTGTCATATGAAAAAAAAATAAAAAATATTTACAAAAATGTGAGGGGTGTACTCACTTATGTAAGATACAGTATACCATCCAGTGCCCATCCCTGTCCTCCTGTATGGGTGGTATTTTAGCTCAAAACTTTGTAAAAAAAAAAATGTGCCGCATTTAACCTCTTGCCTACTGGGCACTTATACCCACTTTCTGCCCGGGCCAATTTTCAGCTTTCAGCACTGTCACACTTTAAATGACAATTGCAAGCTCTTGCAACGCTGTACCCATATGAAATTTTCATCATTTCTTTACACAAATAGAGCTTTCCTTTGGTGGTATTGATTCACCACTGGGTTTTTTTATTTTTTGCTACATAAACAAATAAAGACCACATTTTTTTTATACAATTTTGTAAACAGGTATTTTTTTTCCTTCACTGATGTGCGCTGATGAGGCTGCACTGATAGGCACTGATAGGCATCACCGATGAGGCAGCACTGAGAGTTAAATGATGGGCACTGATAGGCTACACTGATGGACACTGATGAGGTGGCACTGGTAGGCACTGATTAGGCTGCACTGATAGGCAGCACTGATGGGCACTGATAGGCAGTACTGATGAGCACTGATAGGTGTCACTGATATGCACTTATTGGCAGCACTGGTGGGCACAGATTGGCAGCACTGATGGGCACTTATTGGCAGCACTGATGGGCACTGATTGGCAGCATTGGTGGGCACAGATTGGCAGCACTGCTGGGCGCTGTCAACATGAGAAAAGGAATGCTGGTAACCAGTTTACATCTGTGATCAGCTGTGATTGGACACAGCTAATCACGTGTTAAAGAGCCGCTAATTGGCTCTTTACCTCAATCTGTGTTCAGCAGTGTCCCGGCCACTGTGATCACAGAGAGCGCCGCCCATGCCCCGCAGTGGAACTGGCTAGCCGCGCTGTAGCTGTCATTAGGCTCATCATTCACATCATTAAAAAAATAAATAAAAAATCAATAAATGGTGTATTACATGCTGTTCATACTCACTCAGTCACTATAAAATACTTTATCTGCATTCTGCAAAAAACCTGGTTGATCCTGCGGTTCTCTATCTCCCCCTTCTGTTCATGTCCCCAATTCAGTTAGGGATTTTGCAGAGCAGTGTTGGCAGTGCTGCACATGCTCAGTTTTCAGTGAGTTTCTATGCTGAGCATGTCCTCCCTATCATATTTGAGCAGCCCATGTGACTATAGAGTCACACATGTGGGTGTATACACATTGGTAAATGACAGTCCACTCCCTCCCTCCTCCTCCATGCCCACTAACTGAATAAACACAATGGGGGTGGGATATTACATGTACCTTGATGCCTCCCTCTTATTCTAGGACACAGGCTGGAGGAGTGTGACACAGTCTGTGACGGGCAGAAATCAACCCACACCATGTCATTGCCAAAAAATAATAAAGATTTGATTTCAAATATACTTGTGTGACTAATTTAAAACAATGTATTGATATTAGTTATTTATTTTTACTCTGCAGTCCAAAAGCTGTTTTTGCTCCTCCTGCTTATGTTTCCCTGCAGACAGGCTGGGAAAGAGCTGAGTCATGTGACAGCTGTATAGCGACTAGGAAAAAGGTCCTTTTTTTTAATTTTATTAAAATAATTACAGTACCCTCATTCAGATACAGAAATAAACGGGACAATGTAATCTAAACCGTGTGTGTTTAGCATCCCTTTAAGCATTCACACAGGCACAACGAATGATCCCTGTATTGTTTGTAATATGAAAACCTCTTATGCTCTCCAGCTTCATCTAGAGACATTTCGCCCAGGGCATACCGGGAGGACACACATATGGGCCACCAGGGGCAGCAATCTGTGGACTGGCTCCCATCCTCCACATAACAACCACCTCTTTCCGTTTGTGGCCCCAGTGATCACTGACTGCTCTACTCTTGGAGGCACTCGCCAAAGGACCTCGTGGGATCACTTGGGCCCCTGGACTTAGCTGGTCGCCCACTTTTCCATTTGGCGCAAATGCATTGGGTTTATTTTAATTATAGATGGCTGTGAGGCACTTTTATCATCATGAAAACTCTTAATGAATCTCCTCCAAATATACCCCTGAAGAAAGGATTGGCCTGAAATGCGTCGGGTGGGAATGGAGAGATTGTTGCTTCATAAACCTAACCGATATGTAACCTCAGCTGTATAGTTTTGCTAACTTTTGTAACAGCAGCAATGGAACTTTAACATGTATCAATAGCATATGGTTTTATACAACCTTTTTGGAAACAGTAGTTGTCTTTAAAATCCCACCTACCTCCCTGTGCTATGTAATCTTCATTTATTTGGGAAATTATTTCCATATCCTTATCTATTTTTTATATGCTCTTAAACTAATAACGAGAAAATCCCACCTACCTTGGGGGTATTGTATTGTTTCAGCTTCATCTAGTGGTCATAATGCAGTTTTTAGTTTGTTTTTTTTGATTGAGGTATTTCAGAAAAATACCACTTTTTTTGGCAACTAGATGGAGCTGAGGATTATAGAAGAGAAATATCTTACAAACAATACAGGAATCGATTGTTGTGCCTGTGCAAATGTTCAAGTGTAATTTCACTTTTGCAATCTAATTTTTAGGCTTTATTTTCAACAGAGATATCCTTTTGCATCTTCCCCTACACAATGAGCTAAAATAGAAAACTTCTTGCTATCCACAATGTTGCTTCTGCACAAGTGGAGGTGTAAGGCCCCGTTCACATAGGGGCGATGCTACTTCGCACCGCGACCTCCGAGGTTGCGGTGCGAGCAGCGCGCCGCGTCCTCGGAGCGACCGCCACGGACTTCATAACATTGAAGTCTATGGCGGTCGCCTCCTGGTCGCCCCAAAGAAGCTCCGGACCCTTTTTCTAAGTCGGAGCGACTTGTGTCGCTCCTATTAGAATGGGTCCGCAGCTTCCCTATGGGAGGCGACCTACGGCGACCTGTGAGGCGACCAGGTCGCCTCACAGGTCGCCTTAGTGTGAACGGGGACTAAGAAGCTCTACTTTGTGTGTCTGTTAAATATTATGGTAAGGCCTAGAATGCTTTTTGTTTCTGGAAGTGCTTAGGAAAAAAAGGAATGAATCTATCAAGGCATTCGTGAGCTTGCTGCACATAGCAAAGCCTAAATAGATAATCATTTATGAGCTTTCAGTGTATGGTCCAGACACAAAATAGTATTAATTACTTGGTGGACTGACAATCACATGGTTATGAGCTCTACTATGGAGTGTTTTGGTATTCATATACCATAATGTATTACTAAAGTATTTACAATAAAATGGTTGTTAAGCCCTTGAAGACTAAGCCTTTTTCTGACACTTGTTTCTTACATATTAAAATCAGTATTTGTTGCTGGAACATTACTTAGAACCCCCAAACATTATATTTTTTTTAGCAGAGACCCTAGAGAATAAAATGGCCGTCGTTGCAATATTTTATGTCACAATGTATTCGCGCAGCCGTCATTCAAACGCAATTGTTTTGGAAAGGATACACGTTCATGAATTTAAAAAACAAAACAGTAGTTAGCTAATTTTTTTTTTGTATAAAGTGAAAGATGATTTTACGCAGAATAACTAGATATGTAACATGTCATGCTTTAACCACTTGCCTTCTGCTCACTAGAGCTCTACTGCGGCAAAGTGGTTTGTTATCGTCTGGCGACGTAGGTCTACACAGCGGGAGTCGGGCCAGGGGAGGAGCAGCGGCGATCGCAGTCCCGCAAAAAAAATCGCAGATTGCCGCCATTACTCGTTAAAAAAAAACACCAAAAATGACAGAAATCTTTCCCTTAGTTAGTAAACGCAATAACTTTTGCGCAAACCAATCAAAATACGCTTATTGTGATTTTTTTTTTACCAAACATAGGTAGCAGAAAACAAATTGGCCAAAAATTAAAAAAAAATTTTGATTTTTACATTTTTTGGAGGGGAATTTCATATAAAAAAATTTGAAAAATATTGTTATTTTTTCAAAATGTATGCAATTTTTTTGTTTATAGCGCAAAAATTAAAAATCGCACAGGTGATCAAATACCACCAAAAGAAAGCTCTGTTTGTGGGGAAAAAAAGGACGTAAATTTTCGTTTGGGTACAGCGTCGCACGACCGCGCAATTGTCAGTTAAGTAGAAAGAAAATTCCCCTAGGGGTGGGATTTTTAAGGCAAAAACCAGGACTTGAGTATGCTTAGTATAGAATTTATTAAACAATAGTGTTTACAAGATATGCAAAAAACATGTATTAGAGCCAAAACAAAGACAAAAACCACATGTATGTTATAAAAACATGGCCATAGATACGTCTCTGATGTTGAAGGTGTCTGAGAAAACTGGATGGGACCAGACGCGTTTTGGTCAGTTTGCCTTTCTCAATAGTCCAACAAGAGGAACCAGATCTCAGACTGGAAATGTAAAAAGCATCAATCATCACTTCAAAATTACATTTGTTTAAAAAAGTCATGAAAGAAAAGGGTTTACAATGCATACATTCCATAGTATTTGTTTTGCCAAGAAGTATATATATCATGTCAATAATAAAGTGTTAATATAGCTACATACCAGATAGAGAAGTTCTCTGTAAGACGAGAAGGAAAAGGCCATGTGGGAAATTTAAGATCTTATCGGGTTCAAAAAACCTGTGTTACCAAGAAGCCGCTAATGATATATACTATATTGTAGTTGTCTGTATTTGCAGACAACAAATTAATGTTAAATGGTACGTTTCTGGGTTAGGAAGGGAACTCCCAAATTGTTATTCATGAATTGTGGGGAGCAGAGTAAGAATGTAGACTCCGCATTTAATGGTGGCTATGCTCCTCCAATCAAATTCCCACAAGGATCCCAAAAAGTAGGTCCGCATTGGAAGGCATCTGAAAAGGAGAGATGGAGGAAAGAAGGTGGAATGGGTAAAGTCATAATTGCTAGGAAAATGTTGTAACAGATAAATAGGTAAGTAATGATGAAGAATAGTACCAAGTATGTTTTTGGACTTACACTTGTCTTGGATGGACTATTGTAGAACAACAAATGGGTGCAATATACATGATCTATATAATTTATACAATATGCATTGTTATAACATCTATGCCCACTTACACCATGCCTGCACTATTTACCCCCATAAAAGCCTATACATGCTCCCAATATATGTCCCTACGAATTCTAGGCTTTAATATCACGATCGAATATAAAGATGGGTCAGAATATATTCACTATTTACGTATCCTAAAATATTTTCATAACATATGTACAGTATAGATTGTATCATATGACATGCGCTGTAATTGTGTGACAACTTTGTGAACATAATGTTTGATTTGCCGATGTATCTGCCTATGCCCTTGTAGATGTTTATTTATTTATTTTTGGTGACATTATTGCCCCTTCACTCTTTCTTCCCCCCAGCGCACAAAGGGGGCGGTCTCCGCCCCTGTACGGACTCCGGAATTCCGTCATTGGATGGACCCATGGGGCCGGATATTGCGCGCTGGCGTGCCCGGAACGCACGCCGCGGCCAACGTCCTACGTGGGCGGCGCCTGTGCACTCCGGACACGAGGGATCCTGATTGGTCCGGACATGCTCTGCGGGCGGGCCCGCAATCTGGGTCACTGCGCAGACGTGGGCGTATTTAATGGCGGGCGCTCTCCACCGAGAGCGCGCCGCCATTATTCACGAACTCTGGGTCACTAAGGTAAGCTCTCCTTTCTTTACCCGGACATCTGATGCTACTCCCTTTTTCTGTAACCGCTACTATACAAAAGTTTTTCTTTTCCCTCCTATCTTTGCATGATCCGACCTTAGGTTTTTCTCCATGGTGTTCCATACTTTTAATCCAATTCTCTTCCACTTACACATTGGTTTTTCCTCTTGTATGGCCACCCTGGCTTTCTTTTTGAACAAACCTCCTCTAAAGGTGACAGCTTTTACCGGCACAATCTTGGGGATGTTGCCTCCATCTTATTTCTTCAAGGCTGTTTTTTAACCTTTATATACCTAATGCACTTAATTAATGGACTACCTTCCTCTCACTCTGTAGACTACTTGTCCAATTTCTGGACTAAGTACTGGAGAAGCCCGGTACAATATACTCTACAATAGTCCATCCAAGACAAGTGTAAGTCCAAAAACATACTTGGTACTATTATTCATCATTACTTACCTATTTATCTGTTACAACATTTTCCTAGCAATTATGACTTTACCCATTCCACCTTCTTTCCTCCATCTCTCCTTTTCAGATGCCTTCCAATGCGGACCTACTTTTTGTGATCCTTGTGGGAATTTGATTGGCGGAGCATAGCCACCATTAAATGCGGAGTCTACATTCTTACTCTGCTCCCCACAATTCATGAATAACAATTTGGGAGTTCCCTTCCTAACCCAGAAACGTACTATTTAACATTAATTTGTTGTCTGCAAATACAGACAACTACAATATAGTATATATCATTAGCGGCTTCTTGGTAACACAGGTTTTATGAACCCGATAAGATTTTAAATTTCCCACATGGCCTTTTCCCTCTCGTCTTACAGAGAACTTCTCTATCTGGTATGTATCTATATTAACACTTTATTATTGACATGATATATATATACTTCTTGGCAAAACAAATACTATGGAATGTATGCATTGTAAACCCTTTTCTTTCATGACTTTTTTAACAAATGTCATTTTGAAGTGTTGATTGATGCTTTTTACATTTCCAGTCTTAGATCTGGTTCCTCTTGTTGGACTATTGAGAAAGGCAAACTGACCGAAACGCGTCTGATCCCATCCAGTTTTCTCAGACACCTTCAACATCAGAGATGTATCTATGGCCATGTTTTTATAACATACATGTGGTTTTTGTCTTTGTTTTGGCTCTAATACATGTTTTTTGCATATCTTGTAAACACTATTGTTTAATAAATTCTATACTAAGCATACTCAAGTCCTGGTTTTTGCCTTAAAAATCCCACCCCTAGGGGAATTTTCTTTCTACATATTCCAGAGGGATGATGGCAATTCCCAGGATAAAACACTGAACCCGAATAACCTCTTTTCCAATTGTCAGTTAAAGTCGCACAGTGCCGAATCGCAAAAAGTGACCCAGACGTAAGACAGCAAAATCCTCCGGTGGTAAAGTGGTTAAAATTGCGCACACTCATGGAATGGCGACAAACTACGGTACTTAATAATTTCCATAGGCGACATCTTAAAAAATGTTAACGGTTACCTGTTTAGAGTTACAGAGTGCTAGAATTATTGCTCTCGCTCTAATGATGTTTTCATATGCGTTCACTTCTGCGCGTGAGAACAGAAGGACAGGGTGCTTTACATTTTTTCTTATTTTTTTTCTATTTTTATTTATTTCTTTTTTCTTCACTTTTATTACATGGAAGGGGATGTGTCCTATGCCTAGCCTACCTATTTTTGCTAATAGATGTCTCTCAAAAAAGTTGGGAGGTATGTTTAACTTTACTGATAAGCTTTAAGGCCCGTTCACACGAGTCGAAATTCGGCTGGGAATTTTCGTCCGACGACCGATCTGCCGATTTTGGGCTTGTTAGTATGGTGCTCTCGACAACCGACTCCGACTTTTCGGCTGAAAAAATTCTGGTGTGCAGGCTATAAAATTTTTGTCCACCGTCAAAACACGTCCGATTTTCGTGCAGTTAGTACAGATTTCGACAGGGAAAAATCTTATGCGCAAGACTGGGCATGCTCAGAGATGAAAGAACACAAAGAAAGCAATCCAAAACATGACATCACTTCTGAAGTAGAATTCTGTCGGTCGACAAAATTCGTGTGCAGTCTAGAGCACATTCCAACCAACAGACAAAACTCTGGACAAAAGACGAACGACCGGTCGTGTGTACGAGGCTTTAGTTAAGGTCCTTATAGATCCTGTAGCCAACTGGGGATGACATAACTTCTGTGTACACACACACAGAGAATTAATTCAGTGTACAATAAAGAAGTTTGTTGGCAAGCAGGTAAGTCTCATTTATTACAGAGGAGACATAGTATGCATCTTCTGCGATAAAAAAAAAAAAAAACTTTTTTAAAATGAAGTTCCACTTTAAAGTAAATGGTAGTAACCCATAGCAAACAATCACAGCTGTCTTACACTATTTAGCTGCTAGTACTCAAATTGGATTCATTGGTTGCTAAGGAATATAAAGCCCTGATACTATTTACATTGATTAGGTAAGCTTGTCTATCCGCAAATAAATGGCCCCATGAAAAATTCTCTGGACTTCTTAGTGCAAATTTCAGTATTCTGATGTTTCCTTCTTGCAACTTGGTAAAAAGCTGTAATATTGCTGTATACCCGGGCACTGCAAAGTAAAGTTTGTATTACAGATTTACATTAATCTAGATGCTAACAGACTAATACTCAAGCTGCTTTGTCTAATTAGTGAACAGCTGGATGTGCTTTTTTTTTCTTAGTGAAAGATTTCCTATAACTTTCCATGAACCTGATATAGCTTTGACACTGGCTGGCCAATGTAAAAATAACTACTAGTAACATCTGAGGCTTAGAACCTTGTAAGCAGAATGAGTACCAACTCTGTCCAATTTGGCTCCTTTAAAGTATGAGAGGAAAAGAAAATAATGTTCATTTCCTTTGGTGTGTGTTGGCAACTTCCTGTGCGTAATGTGGTTTTAATTTCCTAAATACAGGAATATTTCAAGGAAACCTGAAAGGAAGAAGTATAGAGAATGTTGCTGCAGACATCTCCTTCCTAAAATACTCATTCTGTGGCTGTCATTCTGATCCAACAACTTCAAGTGATACCAAAGGCAATTTTTTTTTTTTCAATAAAAAAAAAAAAAAAAAACAAGGATATAATTTCTTGCTCTGTACAACAATTTTGCACAGAAAGGTTACTTTCCCTCTCTTCTGGCAATCCCCACCAGCACTGTCAGCTTGCCATCTTTTCAGTGCAGCAAGCTACGCACTCCCATTGGATCCATGCATCCATAGTAGTGATCAACCGATTATTGGCAAAGCTGATATATCGAGGGCCGATCTGCACTTTCCCTGATATATATCGAAATCGGCCCCTGAGGTTACCGATATTGCCGATATTTCGGGAAAGTGCTGTACCGGAGTGATGCCTGCAGCTAGAGGCATCACCCCGGGACCGGCATCCATAGCCAACGGTCGGCTGTCTTGTAATGACAACCGATGCGGCTGAGAAGCCAATCGGCTGTTATTACAAGGAGTGGGAGGGGACGTCCCGTCCCTGTCCCCCCGTCACCTTTCCACGGCTCACCTGGGTCTCCCGTCCCACCGGGAGACCCGGGCAACCAGCCTGCACGGCTGCTGAAGACCCGATCAAAGCCACGTTTGGCTCTGATAAGGTCTCCATGTAAAAACCTGGCGTTTTGAATGCTTTTAAGTGCAGAGGAGGGGTTTGGGGTCTTTTAGACCCCTAGATCCCTCCACAAAAGTACCTGTCAAGTGATAAAAATGTACAAAAATATCAGCCAATATCGGCCGGTACCGATATGCAATGGCCAATATATTGGTATCTGTATCGGCAATGAAAAACCGATATTGGTCGATCACTATTCCATAGACACGCACAGCGCTAGTAAGCCACACCCCAATTCCCTCCTTACAGAAGTTTGACTGATGGTAGTAGAAGCCTATGGCTGCCTTCAGTTTCTCCTGCGAAAAATAGGAAGTGAGGGGAGTGTTTCTGGAGCGGTGACATGAAGCCAGATAAGAGTTAAGAGACAGATGTTGGTAGGTCAGGTAGTGTAGTGTTTTTACCTTATTGCAAAGAAAGCATTAACCCCTTCATGCCGACAGAAGACAAATATGCAACCTCGGATTTAGGGGTGGTACCGGGGTGATGCCTGCAGGTAGAGGCATCACCCCAGTACCGTTGTTTAGAGCCGACAGTTGGCTTTCTTGTAATAACAACCAATGTGGCTGAGTAGCCGCTCGGTTGTTATTATAAGAAGTGGGACGGGACTCCGGGACTCCGGGACTCCGGGACTCCGGGACTCCCCCCCCCCCCCCCACTGCCGCCTTCCACGGCTCGCCCGACCTAAGTGAACAACCCGGCATGTCGGGTCTCCGATGTAGAAACCCAGAAGCAGTGTCATGGCATCACTTCCAATTACTGGAGCCTTAAAGGTGCCAAATTAAAAAAAAATAAATGACAGTATTCAAAACAACCAAACTTGGCTTTTGAATGTTTTTAAGTGCAGAGGAGGGATTTAAATCCCTCAATAAAGAGGACCTGTCACTGCCTATTACTGTCACAAGGGATGTTTACATTCCTTGTGACAGCAATAAAAGTGATCAAAACATTTTTTAATGGGACAGTGTAAAAAATAAATAAATAAGAAAACAAAATTGAAGAGTCCCGTTTCTCCGTGCTCGCGTACAGAAGCAAACACATAAGTAAGAAGCGCCCGCATATGTAAAGATATTACCGCGATTGTTAGAGCGAGAGCAATAATTCTAGCACTAGCCCTTCTCTAAAACTCTAAATAGGTTACTGTTTAAAAATGTTAAAACGTCGCCTATAGAGATTTTTAAGCACCGTAGTTTGTCACCATTCCATGAGTTATGCGTAATTTTATAGCATGACATATTAGGTGTCTATTTACTCAGCGTAACATAATTTTTCACATTATACTAAAAATAGGCTATATTTTATTTTTTTTTGTACTTGAAAGACCGCTGCGCAAATACCATGTGACAAAAAATATTGCAACAATCGCCATTTTATTCTCTAGGGTCTATGCTAAAAAAATATATACATACATGTGTATATATATATATATATATATATATATATATATATAAAGTTTGGGGGTTCTAAGTAATTTTCTAGCAAAAAATACTGATTTTACCTTGTAAGCAACAAATGTCAGAAAAAGGCTTAGGCATGAAGGGGTTAAGGCAACAAAAAATGTATTATCACTTCAGCACTGTCTAAGTCACTGACTTTGGACAAATATGCAGATTAGAGATAATCTTAGGTGTCCTCCAAAGTCATTTCTATCTGAGCAATTTTCCAATCCAATGAGCTGGAGGCCAAGTCATTCCTTGCCCTGCAGCGTGCACACAAAGGCATGGGATGCTGATGATGGCGCCACCCTTATATGGACAAATGCCCGTATTTAGTCAATGGCACCAGCTTCCCACCCCTTTGTTTACATGTGATGTGAGGCAAGAATGACCGAAGCTCAGTGAATTTGAAAATATCGCAAAGCCAAGGTTCAGATAGAGATGAGTTTGAAGAGCGTTCAAGCTCATCTCCAGTGCAGATTAGTAATTTTGCCTTCATCTGATATTCCTGATCTGCATGCATGTTCCAGATGAGTGACAGCCTTTGTATTTCTCCCAGTACAGCCTTCATTTAATGCTTTGGTGCTCTTGTGCCATTTTGTGACATGTAGCTTTATGGGGTGGAAAAGCACATTTGTGTAGTGGAGGTACATTATAATGCCCTTCAAAAGGAATTGGAGTGCAACGCAGCAGTACAGGTATTGTGCATTGTCATGTGCTGCAGCAATGTGCATGTTTACTCCACTTCACAAGTTGTGTGAATATGCCCTTTATTTACAGTATTGTGTTGGTGCCAGTTGGGTAGCCATTCAGTGGCCACATTACGGACTACAAATGTGTGTGTGTGTATATGTATTTATATATCTATATATATATATATATATATATATATATATACAGTTGGGGGGAGTACCGCGCTTTAAAAGTGCTTAAATAACATAAATAAAATATATAAATATGTAAATACGTGAAAAAGTGCAAAAGTGCTTCTTAAATGATATTAAAATTGATGTGTCTTAATGTATACAATAATATAATCCGATATGCCTTATACAATAAATATAATAGGTGATGAAATATTCATTAAAAAAATAAATCTTATTGAAACCAACTATATCAATCCATCATACAGTGAAAAATTTATATGAAATTAAAATCGGTGACTTATTTAAATATAAAGTGCTCTAAATAAGTGATAACCAATAAAGTGCTGAAGTGTCCTTTTAAAATTATTTTTATAAATATATAATGTGATGAACGCAATCTTCTTAATCCGAATTTCACATGCAGGTGCTTCGTGCGGTGCCCACTAGGTGTCCTAAGCGCTCACCTCACTGCTCCTTTAAAAGAGCCTTGGTTGTATTTCTCAGTATGCTGTTCCTTCCTCCTTATTGTGCCATTATAAATCCTTGGTTATATCTCCCTTGTAAATGCAGCTATCTTTCAGGGGATATAAGCGGTTCCTTGTATCTCCAAAAAATCAAATTGGGGCCAACATAGTGAAGTACGTCCCATAAATTTATTTAAAAAAGATAGAGTAACACTCACATTGCTTATCCTCTTGTTTCAAGCATAACATACAATCCTTTGCCGATACGTCACTTCCGGTTGAGCTATCCTACGCGTTACGCTGCGTCATCACGCAGCTTCTTCCAGGGATCCAGCGTAACGCGTAGGATAGCTCAACCGGAAGTGACGTATCGGCAAAGGATTGTATGTTATGCTTGAAACAAGAGGATAAGCAATGTGAGTGTTACTCTATCTTTTTTAAATAAATTTATGGGACGTACTTCACTATGTTGGCCCCAATTTGATTTTTTGGAGATACAAGGAACCGCTTATATCCCCTGAAAGATAGCTGCATTTACAAGGGAGATATAACCAAGGATTTATAATGGCACAATAAGGAGGAAGGAACAGCATACTGAGAAATACAACCAAGGCTCTTTTAAAGGAGCAGTGAGGTGAGCGCTTAGGACACCTAGTGGGCACCGCACGAAGCACCTGCATGTGAAATTCGGATTAAGAAGATTGCGTTCATCACATTATATATTTATAAAAATAATTTTAAAAGGACACTTCAGCACTTTATTGGTTATCACTTATTTAGAGCACTTTATATTTAAATAAGTCACCGATTTTAATTTCATATAAATTTTTCACTGTATGATGGATTGATATAGTTGGTTTCAATAAGATTTATTTTTTTAATGAATATTTCATCACCTATTATATTTATTGTATAAGGCATATCGGATTATATTATTGTATACATTAAGACACATCAATTTTAATATCATTTAAGAAGCACTTTTGCACTTTTTCACGTATTTACATATTTATATATTTTATTTATGTTATTTAAGCACTTTTAAAGCGCGGTACTCCCCCCAACTGTATTTATCTTTATTGTGTAGGTTACCAATTTTAGTACTTGCAGCATTAAAGGTGCCTATTTTGTAGACAATAATTAGAGAAAGACAGCGCGAGAATTTCACCAACCCTCTATATATATATATATATATATATATATATATATATATACACAGCATCTCACGGAAGTGAGTACACCCCTCCCATTTTTGTAAATATTTTATTATATCTTTTCATGTGACAACACTGAAGAAATGACAATTTACTACAATGTAAAGTAGTGAGTGTACAGCTTGTATTACAGTGTAAATTTTCTCTCCCCTCAAAATAACTCAACACACAGCCTTTAATGTCTAAACCGTTGGCAACAAAAGTAAGTACACCCCTAAGTTAAAATGTCCAAATTGGGCCCAAAGTGTCAATATTTTGGGTGGCCACCATTATTTTCCAGCACTGCCTTAACCCTCTTGGGCATGGAGTACACCAGAGCTTCACAGGTTGCCACTGGAGTCCTCTTCCACTCCTCCATGACAACATCACGGAGCTGGTGGATGTTAGAGACCTTGCACTCCTTCATCTTCTCTTTGAGGATGCCCCACAGATGCTCAATAGGGTTTAGGTCTGGAGACACGCTTGGCCAATCCATCACCTTTACCCTCAGCTTCTTTAGCAAGGCAGTGGTCATCTTGGAGGTGTGTTTGGGGTCATTATCATGTTGGAATACTGCCCTGCGGTCCAGTCTCAGAAGGGAGGGGATCATACTCTGCTTCAGTATGTCATAGTACATGTTGGCATTCATGGTTCCCTCAGTGAACTGTAGTGCCCCAGTGCCCGCAGTACTCATGCAGCCTCAGACCATGAAACTCCCACCACCATGCTTGACTGTAGGCAAGACACACTTGTCTTTGTACTCCTTACCTGGTTGCCGCCACACACGCTTGACACCATCTGAAGCAAATAAGTTTATCTTGGTCTCATCAGAACACAGGACATGGTTCAGAGAAATCCATGTGCTTAGTCTGCTTGTCTTCAGCAAACTGTTTGTGGGCTTTCTTGTGCATCATCTTTAAAAGAGGCTTCCTTCTGGTACAACAGCCATGCAGACCAATTTGATGCAGTGGGCAGCGTATAGTCTAAGCACTGACAGGCTGACCCCCCACCCCTTCAACCTCTGCAGCAATGCTTGCAGCACTCATACGTCTATTTCCCAAAGACAACCTCTGGATATGACGCTGAGCACGTGCACTCAAATTCTTTGGTGGACCATGGCGAGGCCTGTTCGGAGGGGAACCTGTCCTGTTAAACCTCTGTATGGTCTTGGCCACTGTGCTGCAGCTCAGTTTCAGGGTCTTGGCAATCTTCTTATAGCCTTGGCCATCTCTGTCAGCATGCCTAGTTTCAATAACCAGAAAGATAGAAAAATTACTGATCAGCCAGACAAAGTTAGTAGATTGTTTGAGGTATTGTTATTGCTGAAGCATGAATATTCAATATAGCAATAACATTAATATATATAAATACCAGCAGTGATCATCTCAATTAGTCCATCAATCTACAGCATATTCCCACTGGATTAGCATGCAAAGTACTAAATCAGACAAACAATGTCAACTGGTAGTTAAAAACATTATTGTTACTGGTACAAAATAATGGAATATAGCCTGTTGGATCCCCGGAATCCCAGGAATCATGTCATAAAGTCCATCAGACCGCAACAGATTCCAACAAAATCGGCATGTTTAGAGGCTGCTCAACCATGCATTGATCTGAAAAATCTGTCAGATATGCACCATGTGTAGTGATGTTGTGACTGTTCAGTGATTGTTTGGGAGGGGTAGGTAAGGAAGCTGTTCACCTCTCTTGCCCAGGATCTTGCCCATTAGGTGATCCAGGAAACACACTTGTCATAGACTTCAAACAATGATACCCATTCCTTCAATATAATAAGCTCCCCAGTGGGAAAAGGTGAAAGTCCCACACTGTGATATGCTCCAAGATGAATGCATAAACTCACTGTTGAGCTGGTTGGAGTCCCATCACATGAATATTCATGGTGCAGTTGTGTGCAGTGGGGCACACCAGCCAGGCAGTGGATTCCTAGTTACTCAGTGGTAGGACCATCTCCATTTGTTCCTGCCAGCAGGCCCCCACATATGCAGTAAAGTGCCTCCGATTGCCAGCTGTCAGAGCTTTTACAGTATCTGTAAAGTTGTAGTTACAGTCAACGTGTTTTTTTTCTTTTTCTGTGACTGCAGGCTTCCTCAAGACAACAGTTTCATTTGACAGAACGATGCATAGGTGAGCGGGCTCTAAACATGCCAATGTTGTTGGAATCTGTTGCAGTCTGGACTTTATGACATGATTCCTGCTCAGGGATCCAACAGGCTATATTTAACTATTGTGTACCAGCAGAGCTTTTTTTCAGCTGGAACTTGGTGGAACTCGGTTCTACCACCTCTGGCTCAGGCCCTCTGCTCCCCGCTCACCACTATCACTTGTAAACGCAGAAATCCGGCTTCTGGGTTTACAAGTGACAGCTTGTCTCCCAATGGCTCCCAAAGATCTGATCTCCTGAGCAGCTCTTACTGTGTGTAGGAAGGGGACAAGGGGGATGCAGGTGCCGTGCTGAACATGACACCCCCAATGGATGATCTCCCTGCAAGTAAGAGATTCTGAGCCACCTACAGTGTGCGGGGAGGTTCTAGAGCTGGCTGGGTGCTTCAGCCTAATACAGCAACAAACCTAAGACATGTGGAACAGTGGCGGCATTGCTTTGCGGCAAGAAACGCTGTAAAAAATTGCGTGACTTTGAGGTCGCAAAAGTGTGAAAAGGGCCTTCAGTAAATAAGGTATAGTGTGCCCTCTTTCAATGCAGAGTGACCAGCGTGCCCCCTTTCAATGCAGAGAGACCAGCGTGCCCCCTTTCAATGCAGAGAGACCAGGTTGCCCCCTTTCAATGCAGAGAGACCAGCGTGCCGTGCCCCCTTTCAATGCACAGTGACCAGCGTGCCCCCTTTCAATGCAGTGACCAGCGTACATGCCCCCTTTCAATGCAGTGACCAGCGTACATGCCCCCTTTCAATGCAGTGACCAGCGTACATGCCCCCTTTCAATGCAGTGACCAGCATACGTGCCCCCTTACAATGCAGTGACCAGCATACATGCCCCCTTCAATGCAGTGACCAGCGTACATGCCCCCTTTCAATGCACTGACCAGCGTACATGCCCCTTTCAATGCAGTGACCAGCGTACATGCCCCCTTCAATGCAGTGACCAGCATACATGCCCCCTTTCAATGCAGTGACCAGCGTACATGCCCCTTTCAATGCAGTGACCAGCATACATGCCCCCTTCAATGCAGTGACCAGCATACATGCCCCCTTTCAATTTTAGTGACCAGCGTACATGCCCCTTTCAATGCAGTGACCAGCATACATGCCCCCTTTAATGCAGTGACCAACATACATGCCCCCTTTCAATGCAGTGACCAGCATACATACCCCCTTCAATGCAGTGACCAGCGTACATGCCCCCTTTCAATGCAGTGACCAGCGTACATGCCCCCTTCAATGCAGTGACCAGCATACATGCCCCCTTTCAATGCAGTAACCAGCGTACATGCCCCCTTCAATGCAGTGACCAGCACATGTCTGATTTAGTACTTTGCATGCTAATGCCGAGGGAACATGCTGTAGATTGATGGACTAATTGATATGATCACTGCTGGTATTTCTAATATTCATGTTGTTGCTATATTGAATATTCATGCATAGGCAGTAACAACACCTCAAACAATCTACTAACTTTGTCTGGCTGATCAGTACTTTTTCTATCTTGATATCTGGATTATGAACTTGGTTCGATTATGACCTTTTCTTAGCCTGCGTGTTCACACCCAGACCTTTAGTGATCCCATGCGGCAAACAGAAGGATTAACTATTCCAAGATTCCATGATTATCTGTGTCTCACAAATTTTACCATGACTCATGGTTTGCTCTAATAACCACCTTATGTATCTTAGCAATATACATCTCCATGGCCAATTAATAAGGATCAGATTTCTCACTTTCTATTTGATATGCCTGGAGTTGTGCCCATTGCTCACTCACCACATAGTATTGCTCTATAGTACCTTTGTATGTGTATAATGCTCTTCACTGGAGCTGGGTAATATGGTTGGTGAATTACGAGCATACATGACCTGTTATTTGCTATTTTGGTGATTTTGTTTTGCTTTTGAGTCCAGACTCTTTGTTGGTTTTAATGATAACAATGTTGCTATTCTTAGTGACAGGTGGAGGCGTTATGTTCATATATATTTTTTACTAAAAAAAAATATATATATATATAAATTTTTTACTATAGTCCTTAATAAAGTTTTTTTGCAATAACAGTTTGAGGCCGCATTCAATGCCATCTTTTGTAGGGACTCTTTCCCCCCTACTTCATTTTCTTCTACAAATGTGTATATTGTAAAGTGTATCCAGATTGTTTCAGTGGGAAATGGAAATAGATTCTTCATGGAATTTGTATGTTTTCAAGGGATTATTTTTAGGTTCTCTTCCAGGCTCCAGGTGTTTAGGGATGACTGGAACAATAGATTGTTACCATCTGTGGAATAGCCAGCAATAAGTATTGGATAAATCTATATATCCAATATAGTTCCTATACAGCTCACCAGTTTTTAAATGTGGTGGCTGCATTCGTTTTCTTGTTTCAGGTATTTTATTTGCTTTATTTGCACCTGCCAGTAACACACTTTGCATCCTTTAGTGACACCCTTCCTCTTCTAGGCTGACCACACTCGTTCACTGTACTGTATGTATGGAGGAGCAGTTTTATGACCGTAGGGTGTCCCCTGGTTTGGGGTGGATGTAGCATGATGTTCTAAGTTTTCTGTTCCAGCATGACTGTGCTCCTGTAAACAAAGCTTGCTCCATAAAGACATAGTTTGATGAGTCTGGTGTGGAGGGACTCAAATGGCTCTACACAGAGCCTTGACCCAAACTGGATGAACACCTTTGGGATGGCCTAGAACAAGAGTCTCCAATTTTTCGAAGCAAAAGGGACAGTTTACTGTCCTTCATGCTTTAGGGGGGGGCAGACTGTAGCTAATGGGAGTAAACCATGAACCATCATTGGTTTTAACCGCTTAAGCCCTGAAGGATTTGGCTGCTCAAAGACCAGGCCCTATTTTGTGATTCGGCACTGAGTGACTTTAACGGACAATTGTGCGGTCGTGCGACGCTGTACCAAAATGAAATTGACGTCCTTTTTTTCCCACAAACAGAGCTTTCTTTTGGTGGTATTTGATCCCCGGTGCGATTTTTAGGTTTTGCGCTATAAACAAAAAAAGAGCGACAATTTTGAAAAATAACAATATTTTTCACATTTTTTATATAAAATTCTCAAAAAAAATGTAAAAATCAAAATTTTTTAACATTTTAGGCCAATTTGTTTTCTGCTACATATTTTTAAAAAAATCGCAATAAGTGTATTTTGATTGGTTTGCGCAAAAGTTATTGAGTTTACTAACTACAAGAAAGATTTAAGTCATTTTTATTGTTTTTTTTTTTTAACTAGTAATGGCAGCGATCTGTGATTTTTTTTTTTGCAGGACTGCGACATTGCGGCAGACAGATCGGACCCCTGACTGACATTTTTGACACTTTTGCGAGTACCAGTGACATTACTACAGTAATCAGTGCTATAAATATGCACTGTTACTGTCAAAATGACACTGGCAGGGAAGGGGTTAACTTTATTGGTGATCAAGGGGTTAAGTGTGTCCCTAGGGGTGTGATTCTAACTGTCAGGGGGCCTGGCTTGTTAGATAATCACAGAGACATACGATCCTACATAGCAGGATCGCATAGCCTTTGTGATGATCTAAGGGAGAATGACAGACGGCTGTGTTTACATCAGCCGTCTGTCTTTCTCCCTCTCCTGAGGGAGATCATGAGTGGCCGGCGGACATCGGAGCCACCGGTCACACGCACGGGGATGGCAGGGAACGAGCGGGGGCGGGAGCGACGTACCGGTATGTCACTTTGCCTGTAGGGGGCTGACTGCCGCAGTATATAGTCGTGCGGCAGTCGGCAAGTGGTTAATGAGAGGAAGTGTGCCCTTTTGTTGGTATGAGTTGGAGGGATTGTGCCCCATCATTGGTGTCAGTTAGAGGAATAGTGCCCCATCATTGGTGTCAGTTAGAAGAATAGTGCCCCATTATTGGTGTCTGTTGGAGGAATAGTGTCCCATCACTGGTGTCAGTTGGAGGAATAGTGCCCCATCATTGGTATCAGTTGGAGGAAAAGTGTCCCATCATTGGTGTCAGTTGGAGGAATAATGTCCCATCACTGGTGAAAGTTGGAGGAATAGTGTCCCATCATTGGTGTGAGTTGGAGGAATAGTGCCCCATCATTGGTGAAAGTTAGAGGAATAGTGCCCCATCATTGGTGAAAGTTGGAGGAATAGTGCCCCATGGATGGTGTTAGTGGGAGGAATGATGGCTCATCATTGGTGTCAGTCAGAGGAATTGTGCCCCTAGGGCCAAATATAGGCAAAGGGCCACGTTTGGCCCCTGGGCTGCCGTTTGGAGACCCCTGGCCTAGAACATTGAAGTAGCATACATGGCAGGCTGACAAAGTTTCTGAAAATTGGGAGGCTGTTATTAAAGTTGGCCATACTGTGCAAATGTCATCCAGTTCCTGATGAGCTAGCCAAAGTTTGTTTAGTGGGTAGCCCTCCCTCCTGTCATTATTTGATGGAGAAATCAGAAGAGTGGACAAATGTTGGTTGAACATGCAGCTGCATCTAATCAGGCTAAATGGAAAAAAAATCAATCAGTATACTGCCAGCTTTAGATTTATCAGCTTGCATCGGGAAATTCTGTTACTGGCAGGATCTCAAGGTAGGAAACTTTACAACAGATTCCTAAAAAAAATTACTTAACAACTTGACCTCCAGGAGATTTACCCCCCTTCATGACCAGGCCATTTTTTTCTATCCAGCACTGTGTTACTTTAACTGACAATTGTGCGGTCATGCAATGCTGTACATCAATTTAATTCATGTCATTTTTTCGCACAAATAGAGCTCTCTTTTTGGTGGTATTTGATCAGCACTGCGTTTTTTTTTGTTTGGTTTTTTTTGCACTATAAACAAAGACTGACAATTTTGGGGGAAAAAAAAAAACAATATTTATTACTTTCTGCTATAAAACATATCCAGTAATTTTTTTTTTCTTATAAAAAACAAATGTCTTCATCAATTTAGGCCAATATGTATTTTGTTACATATTGTTGGCTAAAAATAATCTCAATAAGCATTTACTGATTGGCTTGCGCAAAATTTCAAGTGTCTACAAACTACGGTATATATACTGTAAATTTTATTTTCTTTATTTATTTATTTTTTAAATGTGCTGGATCTTATTCCCTTCTTTGCAGGGCAACACATTCCAGCACATCTCCACTGATAGGACAGAGCTCTGAATTGTTTACATATGCTGAGCTCCATCAAGCCTGTCTCCTCGCCAATCAATGGGTGCTGGCAGTCATCGATAGGCCAGCATCCGCCCAAAAGTGCAGAATCATGTATATATATATACTGTATACTGTAATTTTGTTTTCTTTCTTTATTTATCTATTTTATACTAGTAATGGTGGCGATCAGCGACTGATAGCGGGACTGCGATATTGCGGTGGACAATCTGACACTAACTGACACTTCAGACACTTTGTGGGAACCAGTGACACTAATACAGTGATCAGTTCTAAAAATATGTGCTGTCACTGTACTAATGACACTGGCTGGGAAGGGGCTAAACATCTGGGGCAATCAAAGGGTTAACTGTGTGCCTAATCAACGTTTTTGTGTACATAGTGTGTTTTTTTTTTTTACTAGGGGATGTGCTGGATCTTATTCCCTTCTTTGCAGGGCAACAAATTCCAGCACATCCCCACTGACAGGACAGAGCTCTGCATTGTTTACATATGCAGGGCTCCATCAAGCATGTCTCCTCGCCAATCAGTGGGTGCCGGCAGTCATTTACTGGCCGGCAACCGCTGATAACGTGTGTCCCTACCCAAAAGTGCAGAATCATGTGTGTATATATATATATGTTTCTGTGATTCTGCACAGAACAGCCACCCTGTAACAATAAATTTGCTATAGGGCAGTCGGGAAGTGGTTAAGCAAACTGTGCATAGTGAGACACGTTGCTAAATGCTGGAAAACTGATTCTGGGTTTACATACTATACACTGGAAAAGAGGAATACCTTTCTAGCTCAGTCGTCAATGCTACACACCCATCATTTCAAAAATACACAAATCATCAATATTTATGCACAAAATGACCATTTTTGTGCCTTTACAGACACCAACAACAGATATAATTAGCAGAAAAATGATACCACAAACACACGAATCACATGAGCTTGCTTAAATGTAATTGCCCATTAGCAGCCACATTCCATTCTGCTTCCGGATCTAGTAACAAAATGAACACTTCTACCTGACTGGCTGCTATTGGTCAGCCCATCACAGTCCTCTATATGGTGCATTATAATATAATTAAGTTAAACATTAATTCATTGACAGCCATATTAACACTTGAATAGTATGTATATAATAAAGGGTCAATCCACCCATTATTAATATTTGAATTTTTGGTGGATGTTGGAGAATTAAAGAGGGGGTTAAACTCCCAAATGTAACTGTTTCCCAAAAGAAAACTCAAGCTAATAATTTACAGAAGGATTAGAACCCCTGTTGGGTTTTTACTCCTATCTGGGAATAAAGGTATTAGAAACCTCCAGCGCTACTATTCCAATAAACCATTACACTCTCAGCCAGCCAGCAATCCTCTGTAATTCACACCCCACCTATCAATATTAACCAGACTTAGCCCCCGTTCACACCAGTGATAGGTCCAAATTGCATGACAAGTCGCACCCTATTTTCTGCAATGGAACTATTCAAATTAGTGTGACTCTGACATTGCGGTGTAGCACCGATTTGAAAAAAAAAAAAAGTTCCTGCACTATTTTTTGTGCTTTTTAGGTGTGACTTGCATTTACATCTGTGCATGAAGTTGCACAGATGTCAGCCAAGTCGCACCTGAAATCGCACTGACCTGCGGCATTGAAATTGTGTGACTTCAAGGGAGGTAAAACTATTTCAAGGTTGGTTTCAGTGTGAACGGGGCTTAAATGCGGCGCTGCAAAAAATCTACTTATTGTACAATGTGCCACACCATCTCCTAAATGTATATACAGTTTTAAAGTGCTTCTAATAAAACATTCATTTAACCTAATCCTTATAAAGTGCTTGCGGATAATCCATAAACCCTATACTTTATCCCAACATATGATAACAAATCCATCTACTGCAAATACACTCTTCTATACATAAAGAGCAATGGTGCTTCCTGCGCAAAAAAATACATGACTCTTGCACACAGATGGCAAAAATGCCACATTTTTAGGCATTTAGGCATTTATTTTTACATCTGATCTAAATGCAGCCCATTGTTTTTAATGCACCTGTCCTCACAGGCATGTAAACTAGCAATGCATACAGATCAGTTAGTATTTTATGCACGTATGCGCATAGACATGCCAATACACACGTGCATTTCCCCTCCCCCATCATCATCATCCATAAACTGACTTATTCTGCTGGAGAGCTTGTGTTGTTAAAAACGACAGACTTGCTGGCTCGTTTACCAGATGAAAATAGAAGAAAGAAAGCTTAAAAAAGGAAACCAATGCAGCCATCACATCTAGGAATTGGTAAGCTGCAATATAATAAATGTTTAAAAATTTTGCACCCCAGAGTTTTTGATATGTTTGGTATCTATATAATTGACACAATGTCGACTTTTATATTTTACAAAAAAATTTAAAAAATGTGTATTATTTTTTGTTTGCGTACACAAAAATGTACTTGATTGTATTTTTTTCCCTAAAATATAAGTTTGCAACTGCCACCATTTTATTTTCCAGGGCCTCTGCTTCCAGAAAATATATTATGGTTCTAATTCATTTTATAGTAAGAAAATTTAAATATTGCCCTGGCCATTAACCACTTTACCACCGGAGGATTTTGCTGTCTTACGTCCAGGCCACTTTTTGCGATTCGGCACTGTGCGACTTTAACTGACAATTGCTCGGTCATGCAACGCCGTACCCAAACGAAATTTACGTCCTTTTTTTCCCACAAACAGAGCTTTCTTTTGGTGGTATTTGATCACCTGTGCGCTTTTCATTTTTTGCGATAATTTTGAAAAAATAACAATATTTTTCTATTTGACAGTTAAAAAATATCCAATATATTCAATTTTTGTCATATATTTAGGCCAAAATGTATTTAGCTACATGTCTTTGACAAAAAAATTCTCAATGAGCGTATTTTTAACCGCTTTAAGACTGGAAGATTTTACCCCCTTCCTGACCAGGCCATATTTTGCAATTCGGCACTGCATTACTTTAACGGACAATTGCGCGGTCGTGCGATGCTATACCCAAATTAATTTATGTCCTTTTTTCCCCACAAATAGAGCTTTCTTTTGGTGGTATTTGATCACCTGTGCGATTTTTACTTTTTGCACTATATACAAAAAAGTGCGACAATTTTGAAAAAATAACATTTTCACATTTTTTTTATATGAAATTCCCCCCCAAAAAATATGTAAAAATCAAAATTTTTTAACTTTTTTTGCCAATTTGTTTTCTGGTACATATTTTTGGTAAAAAAAATCACAATAAGCGTATTTTGATTGGTTTGCGCAAAAGTTATCACAGCTACTAACTACGGGAAATTTATATCATTTTTATTGTTTTTTTTTTTTTAACTAGTAATGGCGGCGATCTGTGATTTTTTTTTTTTTTTCGGGACTGCGACATTGCGGCGGACAGATCGGACCCTTGACTGACATTTTTGACACTTTTGGGGGTACCAGTGACATTACTACAGTAATCAGTGCTATAAATATGCACTGTTACTGTAAAAATAACACTGGAACGGAAGGGGTTAATTTTTATTGGTGATCAAGGGGTTAATGTATGCCTGGTGCTTACTAACGTGTGTGGGGGGAGGGGACTATGTGACACAGGCACAGATCGCAGGTTCAGCTATGCTGAATCCTGCAATCCGACCCTGCCTGCCACTTAGGAGATCTGCCCGCTTGTGTAAACACACTCGATCCCCGACGATCGGGGAAGAGCAGCGGTGATCACCGCCACTCCTCGCCTGGCCCGACTCCCGCTGTAACTGAATACAGCGGGAGCAAGCCTCCGGCGGCGTGCGCGC
Organism: Pelophylax lessonae; assembly: GCF_965119305.1. Classification (NCBI taxonomy): domain Eukaryota; kingdom Metazoa; phylum Chordata; class Amphibia; order Anura; family Ranidae; genus Pelophylax; species Pelophylax lessonae. Next base: position 114,928,232 of record NC_138770.1, on the reverse strand, counting down.
GCCGCCCACAAGGGGAGGAGTCCAGCGACATAGGTCTACGTCGCTGGACGATAACGAGCCAAATTGCTGCAGTAGCAGCAATGTGAGCAGACGTAAAGTGGTTAAGATGGTAGTAAAGTAATTCTTTGGACTTGTACCTATAGGTAAGCTTATAATATGGCTTACCTGTAGGTACATTGAATATCTCCTAAACTTGCAGTGTTTAGGAGATATTCCCACTGGACGCACCTGCATGCGTGTGAGTGACGTCATCATGGCCCCAGCCACTCATACAGCTGGAGCCCATAACCCCAGGAGGAAGAACAGAGGAAGATGGAAGCCCTGTCAGTGGTGACTAAGGTCAGTATTTCATAATGTGATAATATGCAATACCTTTGCAGGGTATTTTTTAATTTTTTTGGGCAAGCCGTGGTTTGCTACCATTTTAAGGGGCTGTGGTGGAATTAAACCTAAAAAAATGCTGCCAGATTCAGGGGTCTCCTGAACCGGGTGGCCAGTGGGAGTAGAAAATGCCCTTGCAACGATGAGAGTAAACCAGCCTTTTTCAAACAGGGTGCCTTGAGGTTGCTTCAGGGGGTGCCTTGGTAAAATGCCTAAAAATTGTTCAAAAATTGTGTAAAAGCAACCAAGTGGATCAAGCCTGCCTTTTAGTTACACAAAGCCATGGGTTTTTATTGTGCACCATTACAACTTTTCTAGACACTGGCATCCTAACAACCAATCATGTCATCAGTTAAAACAAAAGAGGATGTCTGTTGCCTCCACACCATCCTTGTGTGACCCTCCTCTGCTCCTCTCCCTCAGCACTGGGGTGACATTAGTTGACCGATGGAGAAGAGAAACATTGGAATACTAGTCAGTTCCAGTGTTCAAAAAAGAACTTTGAAGAGCTTTGAAAGAATAAATCAATGTTGGGTGTCCTACATGTGGATGTTGCTGCATTGCGTAAAGCTATTAGAATCCTTTTTACATTTTAGAATGGGGTGCCTCTAAACTGTCCATAGTTTTAAAGGGTGCCTTGAGACTGTATATAATTTTACCGGGTGCCTTGACTGAAATAATGTTGAGAAACACTGGAGTAAACAACAATGCCATAGGCTTGGTGGTCAGTGGGAGTAAAAAAAATTGCACCATTGGTGTCAGTGGGAGGAATAGTGCCCCAATTGGTATCCGTGGCAAAATGAGTTCCTCATCTCTGGTGTCAGTGAGAGGAATAGTACCCCATTGTTGGTGTCAGTGGGAGGAACAGTGCCTCATATTAGTGGAAGGAATAGTTCCCTAAGGGCAAAATAAAAGCAAGCAAAGGGCCACATGCGGCCCGCGGGTTACAGTTTGGAGACCCCTGATATTATGATGATGTCATTACCATGCACATGTGCAAAAGTGACATCATTGCGACCCGACCATCCAAGCGGCTGTAGAGTGGGAAACCAGAAGATAGACCAGGACAAGATGGCCGTGCTTGTGACCGACACACAGCACTGGAGGTGATCACCAGCCAGGAAAGTCTGCTGTGCATACTACTAGTATAGTTTGGCTAACAATTCCTGGGACCCAATTGAAAATAATTGTTGCGGAGGTCTTATTCTGCTTCAAGGGATTTCAGCAGTAAGGGGAAATATCCCTAAAAGAAGCAATACAGAAAAATCAAAGGAGGCAAGAGAAAGAAGAGATGGCATAGGGACCAAATAGCTTCAGCTACTTCTCATTGTTATAGTAAAAGCTGTACAACAATTTTGTCTAGGTGTCCACAGGTCTTTGAGGAGTCTAGCAACCCCCCAGGTAATATAGGCACCCCAATGACCTCCTGAGAACAAACCACATTGCGTTATAAAATGCAGGAGCCATTGCCCCCTGTCACCCTTCCTTTTTGCACTTACCATTGAACCTGTGGCCATTGCATTGCGCTCCTCCCAAGGCTTCGAGGCGGTTAGAGTAGGCTCCATAAAAGAGAGTGTGGCGTTATACGCTGATGACATGCTCCTTTTCCTTAATGATCCTGGTCCCTCCTTACAAGCTGTCTTGCAGATCCTGGATGACTTTGGCAAGTATTCGGGACTCCGGGAGAATTGGGGGAAGTCCTCGATGCTATCTGTGACAGGTGTGACTGGTACACTGATTGGAGATGGCCCTTTCCCTGGTTGGGTTGACACCCTTACCTACCTGGGGGTCCGGGTAACTAGACACCCGAAGGATTATTACGACCTGAATCTCCTCCCACTCCTTCCTAGGCTCCAGCGCCTGGTGCAGGTGTGGAAGAGGATTCCGCTTTCCCTACTGGGTAGAATAGCCCTCCTCAAAATGAAATTTCTCCCTGTGGTTCTATATTTTTTGCGCCACTCCCCACTGTGGGTTCCGAAAACATTTTTTGGCATATTGGATAGTATTATTAGCTCCTTCCTTTGGTCCCCTGGGGTTCCCAGGATTGGCCTTCGGGCCCTGCAGGAGCCTTGGGGTAGCGGGGGTCTGGCTCTCCCGGATTGGCGTAAATATTACCTGGCTGGGCAAATGGTGTTTGCGAGGCGCTGGCTGAGGGCGGACGAGGAGGACTCGGCTACGGTCTTGGAGGCAGCACATCTGGGATCATATGAAAGTCTCCGTCTGGCTCTGTACAGGGGGGTGGGCTCGGACCTCCCGCTGACAGCATCCATGAGGGCTACCATTAGGGCATGGGGCCAGACTGTACGACTAGCCTGCCCCAGCTACATTGGACTTTCCCCATCTACTCCCCTTTGGATGAATCCAAAACTCCCTCATTTTTACCGCTTACCTGACCCTATGGTGTGGGCTACAGTGGGGGTGAAGACGCTAGGGGACATAATGACGGAGGGGGATTTGCTATCATTTGACAACCTACGCACTAGACATGACTTGCCCTCTACTCATTTTTTTTTAGATATCTACAGCTGCGTCATGCCTTTCAATGTCAATTTACTGACACCAAGATTGAACCGGTACCTTCTGACCTAGAATTAATGCTGACTAATCCTGACCTTACCAAAACCTTATCTTCTGTTTACAAAGATCTATTCAAACTGACTCCACCGTGTATTGTGAAGTGTAGGGAGCGTTGGACCACTGAAATTCCTGGGCTCCAGGGGGAGGACTGGGATGATATGTGGGTTGAACCCTTCAAACATCTAATTGCTGCCAGGGACAAACTTATCCAGTTTAAGTTTCTTCATAGAATATATTACACTCCTGCTCGCCTAGTTAAAATTTACCCCACATCCTCCGCTGAATGCTGGCGATGCTCTGCCTCTCCGGCGGATGCATCCCATATTTTCTGGGATTGCCCGCTGATTCAGCACTACTGGTCGAAAGTTACCACCTGTTTAGGGGGGGTGCTGATGACTGCGGTCCCGCTGACCCCGAGCGTTTGCCTATTGGGTTTGGTGGAGGAGGTGGTTCCCTCGGTGGCACATAGAACCCTTCTGACTATATTGTTATTCTATGCCAAAAAGGCCATATTATTACACTGGAAGAAGGTAGCTCCGCCTTCCTTGTTGTACTGGAAAGGACTGGTGAATGCCGTGCTACCCCTTTATAAAGCGACATATTTGTCCAGAGGGTGCCCAAAGAAGTTCGAGAAAGTGTGGAGGGCTTGGGTAGAGTCTTCTGATACTGTGCGGTAGATGGCGTTTGTAATCTACCTTGATATTATCCACCTAATTGAGTGATGTTTTCTTTTTTCTTTTTTGTGTGAGCTGGGAGCCGAGACGACTGGACGTTGGTGCGCCTGGGTTCAGTCGTTCTGGGTCCCATTATCCTGACTATTCCAGAAGGAGTCCGGTTGTATTTGGAGGTTGGGTTGCCAGGGTGGGGGGAGGGGGGGGGTTTACTGTTTCACTGTTTGTGTGTGACTCCCCCATGTTGGGGTGAGCTAGTCCATTGTTTTTTTTTTTTTTTTGTTACTGTATTTTGTATGTCTTGCTTGTGTAAAAACTTCAATAAAAAGAATTTTACAAAAAAAAAAAATGCAGGAGCCATGCCAGAGCTTTGACTTGGCATTCACATAACGGCACGTGCATTGGATTTGGGGCTATATGGACGGCCGAAGAATAAAGCAATGGTATATTCTAGAACTGTGAAGTGCCTCTCAATCCCCCCCTCCTTACTAGTTTTTGTTTTGCCGACAGGTTACTTAAAATACATCATCAATCAATCAATGTATATCTCAAGGGAGCTGAGCCCAGAGCAGAACACACTATGGTCATGACATATGTAATAAGCGCATTGATATTCAGCTCAAAACCATCTCTGGAGATTGGAGCGGACAGGAACTCTCCGTCACTGGATGCTGTATCCATGTTACACAAGAGGGCTGCCCGTCCACAATTACACAAGACGGCTCAGTTCATGAACGAAGGCAGGGATGGGTAATTAGTGAGGACCGGTTTATAAAGCAGAAAAATTTTGGCTGCTAAAGCAAGAGAGGTCAAACTGAACTAATATTCGCTCGCAGCACGTGAGTCAGCTCAGCCGTTTGCATGCTAATATTATTTCCAGGGACACTACTTGACTAAACAGGGTAAGCCACCATATAGCCTGTGTAAACACATTTTATTTTGGCATCTAAATCCACCCTCTTTATTATATGCATCAGGAAATCTAAGATAGGACAAACAGAAAAGATCCCAAAAATGTGGATTTTACAATAAGGAAGAAAATTCAGCAAGATCTCAGGGGACATAAAAGACAATGCTCCCTGGGACTGGTAATTATTGGTAGTTATGGCCACTCTGGTGATAGATCTTATAAGTGACTAAACAATATTCCACCGGCCTCTGTGACTTTCCGTGCAGCAGATGTGTGATGAAAAAGGTAACTGAATATCAGCCACTATAGATTTTTCATCATGCTGGAAACTGTTCACACTGTCTTTAGGGGTTGGTTGTGCCATTGTGCTATGCATGTGTTGTAAATTAGGCTCAAATGATTGGCTTTGTTTTTAAACATGATTAAAGCGTATATTGCTAATACACCTGGATGGCATCCGAATATTTATTAGATCGATCACATCACAGCACAAAATTGCAAAGTTTCGGGGGTCACGCATTGATCATCACGTGGCCCCAAAACATCACAGTTTTTGCGTTTTGATCCCTCTAATAAAATGTTGTCACCAGTTGGAAGATGTGTGGGGTGCTGGCAAAATATGTTTGCTTTTGTGTGGATACTGGTTCCCAGCCAACAGTGCTACAGCAACCATCAGCCATAAGCCCTTTTCAGGAATATTTCACTGTATTTTCTTTTACACACATCACAAAGGAATGTAGTTATAAAAAAAGTTGCAAGGCTGTTCATACATCAAACCTGTATTTAAATTAGTTCTGTGCGAATGGGACAAAACCAAAAATATTCGCAGGCTTTATCCTCTGAAGACCATGGATGTATAAATAGGGAAAAGACCGAATTTTGGCCACTTGATGGCGCTATCATAGGAAATAGCTATGTTCCTCGCCACCATCTAGTGGCCATAATGCAGCATTTTCTGCATTCACACATTCAATCTGTAGATAATATAGCCTGAGAACATTCGATTTTGCCCCATCTGCACAGTCCACAGTTCACATGCAGTTTTGATGGATAAACAGCAATGCAAATGTTTTATTTTTATAAACTTTTTATAAATATACGCCACGGTGTGTATCAAATCTATGACAAAAACGCCATGAATAAGCTTTTTTTAAAAAAATAATTCTCAGAACCTTTTTACTGCTATGCTGCTTTATCTAAACTTGGAAAAAGTCATTCTAGCTTGGAGAAGAATGTAGAGCTATATATTCAATGATGACATATTTCTGGAATAGAATGTAAATTCTGCATTTTTTTAAATTCTGTTTCTTAATAAATACTATAGGGAATGCATAGTTTATTTTTACTGAGTGCATATTCTGAGTTTATTTTGTCATTTTTAAACCTGTGTTTGGTGGGTTTAGGGCAAACATCAGGTTTGCTTTATCCCTCTTTTCTCAGCAACCTTTTCTTCATTCTTCTACTTCTCTGTTCAGTGCCAGGATCCAAAGGATATATACCTGGTACTTCCAACTCATTCACTCTACATGACCGCACTGGGCTAACCAACGCTGTGACACAGGGGGTTCCATAGCCTTGTGCATCCCATACACACATGGTTTTCCTTTCATTTTAGACATCTGATCTGAGTGGTGGTGGAGCAAATAGAACGTATTTTTATGTGTGTGTGGAGGTCTGCATTAAAGTGTACCTGCATGGGCAAAACACAGATTCTCTTCAAAGCTTATCTTAATGTGACTTTTATATTTTTTTTAGGCTTATATGACATGTTTGCTTTTTAGGTTATTCCTATCACCAGGATGGCATAAGCATCCTTGAAAAAGCGGGCGTTGTTCTGAGAAATGCGATGACTTAAAAATAGTATATATAAAATAATCTGTGATGTTTATTATACAACTACATGATCAACACATAAGGGGTCCATATAGTGAACTTGGTGTTGAGTTGTTCACTTTGAGGTCAACACAGAGGACAATGGGGCACTCTTTACGTCTAGAGGAAAACAGATTTCATCTCCAAATACGGAAAGGTTTCTTCACTGTAAGAGCTGTGAAAATGTGGAATAGACTCCCTCCAGAGGTGGTTCTGGCTAGCTCACTAGATTGCTTAAAAAAAAGGTCTGGATTCTTTCCTGGGTCTACTTAATATACAGTAAGTGGGTACTAAACATTTTTTTTAGGTAAAGTTGATCCAGGCAATATCCGATTGCCTCTTGGGGGATCAGGAAGGAATTTATTTCCCCTGCTGTGGCAAATTGGATCATGCTTTGCTGTTTTTTTTTTCGCCTTCCTCTGGATCAACTGCGGGTATAGGATTGTGTATATGGGATTGTATGGTTGGGTTTTCAATACTGTTTTTTTTTTGTTGGTTGAACCTGATGGACTTTTGTCTTTTTTCAACCTGACTAACTATGTAACTATATATACATGATTGTAATGGGTCTTTGCATGGTCCTAATCAAGAAAACACAGTTTTTTAAATATTAAAATTTAAATGTTTTTATTTACGCATTGGCATTCAATGTTCGAATACCGCAGATACCACCCCATCCTTTTTCTTCCTCCTTAGATTTTTTATATTTAAGCTTACTCATCCAGGTTTTGGATATTGTTTAGATTAGCCAACAGAGGGAACTCACAGTGGCTTAGTGCATTTATTCTTTCTGTTGAGATATCAGCCAGAACCATTGTGTAGCCAATTCAAAGCAAGAATTAGAGCCTATGATGGGCCTATAACTAACAAATATGACTATTCCTATGTATATATGTACTTACAAACTGTAGAAAAATATTCATAGCACACATGTAACTGTTTCAGGGCCAAAAACTCTCAGGGCAGAAGGGGCCTTAATGTTTTTGCTATGGGGCCCCATCACATATACTTGTATACCTATACAAATATTTAAATCAAGCTTATCTCTTTAACATGTTTATGACAAAGACTATAGATACAATTTACCTATAAAGCTCAGGCTATGCTCAGGTATGACAAAGAAATGGAAAACACATACATAAAAAGAGATTTTATGGAACATTTGGTCTATACTAAAAAGCAGGGCAATTTCTGGGAACAAATCTTCGAAACACTCAAACGTCAATAAAAAAATAAAAGACCACTTCAGCATACTGAATATGCAATTTCCTCTGAGATAGAACTTCTTGATGTGAGCTGAAGAAACCTCCCCAAGTTTTTTATCTCTTGGGGGACCCCAGAGGTGACATGTTTCCACCAGAGTTCCCTGATTACCTCCTGCCAAGAAGCATCTCTCCTCCCCAAGGGGGTCATTATCCTGTCTATATATAGATACACAGGTCTTAACTGCACGTCTATGGGGGGGAGTAACTGTTTTGTTTTCTTATTTTACGATTAAATGTTTTCGTAACAAATCAGTAACCCTTTTGACTGTACGCTGTATCCTCTGCTCTGACTGACATTACGATCCTTCACAGTCACATAGCTATTAAAAGGACACACAGTAGCCTCCACATTTTATTCCAGCATTTTCAACCTTGTTTTACCCCAGAGGAGCCCTTGAAATAATTTCCAGGTCTTGAAAAATCCTTTCTAAAAACAATTAACTGGTGGTTAATGAGAAAAATGCCCCTTACATTGGTGGTCAGTAGGAAGACTGACACCTTTACAGTGGTGGAGCCCTTAAAATATATATTTTAAGTCTTGGGGAACCCTTTGAAAAAACTGTTTATTTGTCAGTGATATAAATGCCCCTTATATTGGTGGCCAGTATGAGGAATGCCCCTTACATTGGTGGCCAATGGGAATGAATGGCCCTTACATTTGCCGTCAGTGGGAAAAATTCCCCTTTACATAGGTGGCCAGAGGGAAAAATGCCCTTTTACATTGATGGCCAGTGAGAAGAATGACCCTTTACATTGGTGACCATTGGGAAGCATGCCCCTTACATTGGTGGTTTGTGTCAAGAATGTCCCCTACATTGGTGACCAATGGGAAAAAATTCCCCTTTACATTGGTGGCCAGTGGGAAGAATGCCCTTTACATTGGTGGCCAGTGGGAAGAATGTCCTTTACATTGGTGGCCAGTGGGAAAAAATTCCCCTTTACATTGGTGGCCAGTGGGAAGAATGCCCTTTACATTGGTGGCCAGTGGGAAGAATGCCCTTTACATTGGTGGCCAGTGGGAAGAATGTCCTTTACATTGGTGGCCAGTGGGAAGAATGCCCCTTTACATTGGTGGCCAGAGGGAAAAATGCCGCCCCTTTATGTTGATGGCCAGTGGGAAGAATGCCACTTTACATTGGTAGCCAGATGGAAAAATGTACTTTACATTGGTGGCCTGTGTGAAGAATGCACCTTACAGTGGTGGACAGGGGGAAGAATGCCGTTTACATTGGTAACCATTGGGAACAATGCCCCTTACATTGGTGGTCTGTGTGAAGAATGTCCCCTACATTGGTCACCAGTGGGAAGAATTCCCCTTTACATTGGTTGACAGTGGGAAGAATGCCTCCTTTGAGTTGTGGTCAAAATGCCACCCTTTACAGACAGCTAAAGAGATTGCTGGTGTCCTGCAACTGGCTCTGCCAAGTGGCATAAACCCCAAAACTGTGCAGGCATCATCAGATGGGAACACATAGCAGGGAACTCATATCAACTTCTTGAGGAACTTTGGCTGAGAATGTCTGCTGTATTCTAACCCTCTTCATCAGCAATTCACAAACAGTGGCAGTGTCGTTTAGAACCTGTCTCTGCTCCTTCACTTAGGAAAGGAAGAGTCTATTTTCTTCTGCTGCATTACAATAACATAAAATTAATTTGAAACACCTAAAAGAGAGCCTGTAATGGCTTTCACAAGGGTGCAGAGGTCTGGATTCAGAAGCAGAGGTATCACTGCTACAATCCCCAATAGATAAAAAAAAATCTGGGAGTGATTTAACCTCTCAGCATCCATTCTAAACTAAAAAGTCAGGATGACTAAAGTTTAAAAATAAAAGGACTCTACCTGTAAGATGTGTCAGCTTCACATGGTCCACATAAGTGAATTCTTCCTCGTCATTCCGCTTGGTCTGTTAATCAGAGAAGCAATTTGGACTGTCAGTTCTCCTGCACCCATGTAGAGAGGAGCACAAGTGCTCCGCAATGCTGTCTGTTGAAAATTGTAGATGTGATGTAGTGATAATCAGTTCTCTGGAGCTGGAAGAGGTCTGTATTTTCTTTGTCCACACAAGCTGCACTGTCTCTTTATATAGTACTCCGTCCAGACAGATGTGAGCACTCCAGTGCTGTGCTGGAGAATGACTCCTAAGGGAAGAGGACTTGTAATTGTTTGCTGGGTATCCAGCACTGTGTGGGCCAATCACTAGGCGGATGTGAGGCTGGGAGGGGAACACACACACTATTCACACACCAGCAGCCCAGACTGGAGCAAGGGGGGCTGTCAGACGCTGACGCTGACGCCTGCTACCTGTTCTGCACAGAAGATACCACAGAACATTATGGTGATGTTCCATAACCAACGCAGCAGAGAGAAGAAGAATCATTTCTGCTAGGATAATTTTATGCATTATACAAAGAGTGGACAAAATATTGGAAACATGAAAAAAAAATAATTCTCAAATTATTAACTAAATCTCAATGACAAAAAGCTGTTGTCATTGTGTTAATCACCAATCAGCAATATGTGTCAGCTGTAAAAGTGTTCAAGCAATGTGAGACAAGGAAGGCTGGCCACATATGCGGTTAGAATTTTGTTTGGAAATTTTGGATTTTCAAATATTCCTTCAATTTTCCAATAATAAGGACACATCAACAATTAGTTTGGACTGGAGTGATGAGACAAATTGAAGGCATAAGATAGAAATTTTTTCTTGTTTCTTATCTGAATGATTCTGAAAATCTACAGATGAATGTAGTCTTCACTCTGGAAAATTTGTACTTATTGTAATGTACATGTGCTAGGGACTGTTTAATCTGGAATTAGACTTTTCGTGGTCATGGACATTTAAACAATTAAGTATAGGAATGTATGAAAGAACAATACATGGACTTCTTGTATAGTGTTTGCAAAATATTATTTATGAATAGATTCTTATATATATATATATATATATATATATATATATATATAAAAATATATTATATCCAGTAAAACCCAATGGACTGATGAACATCTATTGTATACATACTGTGGGTGCACCTTTTAAAAATGTCTACATATTGTTTCTCAAAATTCAGCGCTGAATCTTTACCACAAAAAATACCTTTTAAATATGCAATATTTATACATTTAAAGAGGACCCCCCTCTTTCCCACTCTATAACATTTTTAATAATCAATAGGGAGAAATAATCAATTATACTTGGCTATATCCTTGTGACTTTTTCTTCAGACTTTTTTTTTTTAAATAAATTTTATTGAAAGAATTCAACAGTACAGAATATATAACTTTAACAACAGTCGAGATGTACAATTTTTAACAAAAAATAACAACATTGATAAGAACAAAGTATCAAGCGTGTCGATAAGCTGAATGAAAAAATCAGCATGATGGGATACAAAATTAAAGTAATGGCAGCTATACTGATAACAAACGTTAATGACAAAGATTTGTGAGAGAGAAAAGAGAAGACAGAAAGGAGGGAGGGAGAGAGACGAAAACAAAGTGTTGGAGAGGCAATAGGAAGTATAACTGAATATAAAAGTCCCGTCTAAGAGACAGTGATACATAAACATTGACCTTGTATAGATGGATCAGCTGGATGTTTCTAAAAAACGTAGTACTAAAGCATTCAGCAAAAAAACTGAAGGACTTCTCAGAGAAGAAAGGAGAAGAAGGGATATTTGTGAGCTCCGTCAACAGTTTCAGAGCACGAGAGGGGGGGGAAAAACCAGTGTGAGAAAAGCGTGGATTGTCAGGAGGACAGTGGGACCTCCGCCGAGAATTGTATCAGGTATCTATCATGGTAAGCCTGACATTTGTGGAGGTCAGCTTGTTCCTTAGGGGAAAGCGTTGAACGTATGAAGGCATCACATTGAGCCGAAAAACTTTTAGAAGAGTTGATTTGTGCATTATCCACGTTGAGTTTGTCATTCTATAAAAGCAGTAGAAGTGACTGTTTGACATGAGATGTCCTAGGGCGCAGGGAAGAAGTCCATTTGTTGAGAATTATTTTCCTTGCCATGAGGAGACAAAGTAAGATTCATTCCTTATTTCGAGTTGCAGTATTGGGGAATCTAATGTGGAGTTGGGGGTCCCAGTGGCCGAAAATTAATAGAAAGGGGTCTTTGGGAAGGTGCACTAATGTGACTCCGAAAATGAAAGAGATGACCTAGTCCCAGAAGGCAGAGATAAACTTGCATTGCCAAAAATGGTGAGCCAGGGACGGACGTGTGGTCAGGCAGTATGGGCAAATTGCAGATTGAGGGTTGTGTTTATCCATAGAGAAAGGTAAATATGCACGGTGGAGAATGCACATTTGTGTTTCACTCCAAGACTCATTGGGGATCAAGTTGAGTTATACCCCGCCAATAACCTGTCCAGTAGGTTAGGGTTCAGGAAGTCCTTCCCCCAGTTAAGAGCAGAAAATTTTGACAAGGGGGGTGTAAGCTTCAAAATGAGTGGTTTGTATATATTGGAAATAGTATTTGATTCTCCGGTGAGGAAAGTGTCTAGCACTGAGGGGTGAAACCAGCGAGAGATTTCTCTGCAGGATGCACATATGAAGCTTATGCATTGCCAGTAAAAGAAGACATGAGATTGAGGTAGAGAATATGTGCTAGCTATGGTTGGGAAGTCCAGAGGCAGTCCAGAGTCTACATTACAAAGATCAAAGAACTTTGTGAGGCCTTGTTGTTTCCATAATGTATAGATCATATGCTCCATACCCGGTGGGAACATAGGATTCCCTTGTATAGGGGTGACTTATGATATATGAATGGGGAGATGTAGAAGTTTCCTTAGCTCCCTCCAGGCAATCGCTGTATCACACAGTAAGATGTTGTGTTGTAGGTCTTGATGCAGAGCTTTCCATTTGCTGTGAAGTAGCTTGGTTAGGGAAACAGGATATACCATATCAGCTTCCAGAGGGTAGATGGAATATTGTGAGGTTTGAGTTATCCAATCTAGACCAAATCTTAGTAAACATGCTAAATTGTAATCCCTAATATTTGGGAGATCTATGCCCCCCTCTCTCCTGGGGAGATAACGTTTTTTTATAGATATGTGCGGTTGTTTGCCTCTCCAAATGAATTTGGAGATAGAAGCGGTTAATAGCTTGACATTTGTGTTTTAGCAATAATGGTAGGGTTTGCAGTGGATAGAGGAGCTGGGCAAAGTTGACCATTTTGACCAAATGACATCTGCCAATTAAAGATAGAAGCAGATCCATCCAGCTGTCCAATTATTGCATGATTTTAGAGAGCAGAGGGGGATAGTTTAGAGTGCAGATGGAAGAGGGGGTTTTACCTATCTTAATGCCTAGATATGTTATGTAAGATTTGGCAACTGTAAATAGCGAATCAGATGTCCAAGAAGTTTTCGGGCAATTATTCAAGGCGAGTATTTCACTTTTGTTAAAGTTTATACGAAGGCCAGAACAGGTTTTGAAGTCATCAAAGATAGCTTTTATAGTCTACATGTCTGAACCAGGGTTAGAGGTGAAAATGAGGATGTCGTCCGCAAAAAGGGACGTGCGGAGTTCATGGTTACCTACTGTGACACCATGCAGAGGAGCCTGTTCTGTCAAAAATCTGGATAAAGGCTCAAGGGCCAAGTTAAACAGCAGGGGGGCAGGGGGCAACCCTGCCTCATTCCCTTGTGCAGACAGAATTCGCCCGAGAGGAGGCCCGCCACCACCAACCTAGCTGAGGGACATTTGTACATGGACTTAATTAAGTGAGTAAAAATACCTGAAAACCCCATCTCGGTCAAGACCATGAACAACCAATGAAAACCGACATTGTCGAAGACTTTTTCAGCGTCCAGGGTGATGATGGCTGAGTCCACCCCCGGACGAAGTTGCGCCTGTTCCAGGACCACAAGAACCTTTCTGATATTTAGTGTAGCTGTCTATCCCTTCACAAAGCCTGATTGTGCGGGGTGAATTAAAGAGGGTAGTAAATTGGCTAGTCTGGTGGCTACTATTTTGGACAAAATTTTCACATCCAGATTCAATAGTGATATGGGACGATATGCTCCTGGATCAACTGGGTCCTTGCCTTTTTTGGCTAATAATTTTATCAGGGCCTGGTTGCCCGTGGGTAGGTAATCACCTCCCCCCCAAATGGTATTGTATACCATAAGAAGAGTAGGTTGGATGAGTTCACGGAATGATTTGTATAAATTCGCTAATGAGACCATCTGCTCCAGGAGCTTTATGAGATTCTAGATGTTTAATGGTTTCGGTGATTTCCTCTACAGATATGGGAGCGTTTAGTGTCGCAAGTTGGGATGGGGAGATTTTTCATAATTTGGTACGTTTTAGAAAGTTTTGTGCTGTATGAGTGTCTATAGGGTCTTTAGCATAGAGCGCTGAGTAAAATTCCATCATGACCTCACTAACCTTGTGGGGGGCATGTTCGATGGAACCTTGAGAGTTGCGCAAGGCAGCAATAAAAGTAGGGTGATGAGGGGGTTTGCAGAGCCTCGCCAAGAGTTTCCTGGCCTTGTACCAAATTTGTGTAAAGCGGCCACCATGCAATTTTTATTTTTTGTGAGTTACAGTGTGTTTGCCCAAGAGTCAAAGGAGCATTTAGCTTCTTGCCATTCAGTTCTCGTGGCAGGTGAATTTTGAGTAAGAAGTGCACGTTGGACTGTATTAAGACGCGCACTAGCTGCCTTGTAATTAGCTGCGGAGTGTTTTTTGTAGGAGCTAGCATAAGAGATAATTTTACCTCTAAAGAAAGCCTTGCCGGCTTCCCAAAATAGGTTTGGATTCCCCGTATGTGTCGAATTTGCCTCAGTGTATTCTTGCCAGGCTTTTTCCATTTAAGTCTGGAAATCCCTGTTGCCATGCAAATAGGAAGGGAAGCGCCATATTTTTGGGTTAGAGGGGATATCAGGGAATTCCAGTAATAACAAGATGGGTGCATGATCCAAAATTCCAATACCGTGAATTGTGGAGAGGGAAGTGAAGGGAGTAAGGTCATCAGTGCATAAGATATAGTCGATTCTGGTAAAAACATTATGTGGTGTGGAATAGAAAGTATATTCCTTATCCGCCGGATGGTGAAGATGTCAAACGTCGGTAAGGAGGAGAGAGTCCATAACAGAGGCGAATGGCAACGCCTCTTGTGTATGTGACGCATGTAGTGTGCGTCTTTAGAATGGATAAATCATCAAGGGGGTGCATGACCATATTGAAATCCCCCACGATCAAATGAGGAGTCTGAGAACATTTTAGAATTTCAGAAGGTTCATGGTTAAATCTTCAAATAATTTTTTCCCTGGGTTATTGGGAGCATACTGTAAATATTGGAAATTAAAAGAAAGATCCCTAGTCCCAATGCGAATGTGTGCAGTAAGAAAATGGCCTTGATTGTCAGAGGTAACATTAGGAATGTCACAGGATAACTTCTTATGAAGTAAAATAACGACACCGGCCTTACGGCCGACTGCATCTGAACCTAGGACTACCCAGAGTTTCCAAAGATGATGAAAGTCTGGGGAGGCAAGGTGAGATTCCTGCAGTAAGGCTATGTCAGTTTTCAGTCGGTGTAAGTGTCTGAGCACTTTCATGTGTTTAATAGGGGATTGTAGTCCCTTTACATTCCAGGAAACTATTTTCATGTTATGGGACCGGGAAATAGGATGTGCAGTAGATATGGAAGTATAACTTAATAAGAGGGGGACCTAAATAGAGCACATAAGTGAGAGTCGTTATCAGCATGTTGTATGGTGCAGTAATATTGAGGTCAATGCATGGAGGCGAGAGAGAAATGTTATTAGAAAGAGAAGAGATAGGAATGAACAAAGCGAGTAGGTGAAAGCAATAAAAAAAATAAAAAAAACACATTGTGAACTTTTTTCCACATGGGGTCGCTACCAGAGTGGTCTCCCACTCTCAACAGCCCACACAGATACACACATAGTTGCCCTCTCGCAGACTCAAGTAGAAAAGGCATTTAGGGGACAATTGTGAGATCCGGAGGGAAATGGGGGTAGTATGGCCACGAACCCAGGGGAAGAAAGGGTAATACAACCAAAAAGACAACAAAAGGATTATTTTACCAAAGCAAGTAGTGCGTTGGGAGCACAGGTACAAGGCTATCAGAGAGCCTATCGGTTAATGGTAATCAGAGTGCACATGTGTAGAGCAGTAACAAATAACTGAGGGCATTACCTGAACCATTGAGTAGTGTCAAAGGTGTAAGAAAATTAGGCATACCAAGATGAAAAATAAGTCCGGGTACAGGAGAGTTCAGCGTGGTTTAGAGCGATTCATAGGGCCAGAGAATCACCGACGTTTGGGAGAGACTTTGCGGGGGCTCCGTTGGTGCAAGGGTCTAGGCATTGGGTGCACCCTTGCTGAGTTGGCATGCTGGTGACCTGAGTGGAGGGGGCGCAGGTAAGATTCAGCTTCGGAGGGGTCCTGGAAGGAGAGTTAATCCCTGTTGGGTGCTTTAAAGTGAAGAGTGGTGGGGTATGCTAGAGTGAATTGATTTGCTGTTGGAAAAGCTGTGAGCATATCTGTTGGAACGC
Organism: Pelophylax lessonae; assembly: GCF_965119305.1. Classification (NCBI taxonomy): domain Eukaryota; kingdom Metazoa; phylum Chordata; class Amphibia; order Anura; family Ranidae; genus Pelophylax; species Pelophylax lessonae. The sequence continues at coordinate 114,912,020 of NC_138770.1, read as the reverse complement.
TTTCCTCTTCTTGGAAACTTCAATGGAAATGTCTGCAAAAATCAGAACTTTAACCCCATCGACTTGCAACAATTTAAATTGTGGGTATTTCGGTAGAATCAGATTTTTATCTACTTAGTTTAAAACTTTTGTGATGATGGGTCTAGGGAAGGTGCAGTCACTTTAATAGACCCCTATACGGTGGGCTCTTTCAACTACATACGGGCCAAGTAGGTCCAAAGCCTCCAGGATGTGGTGGGCGCAGAAATCTGCTGTATCTGCTGCTTGCAGAGATTCTGGGACCCCCACAAAGCGTAGGTTCTGTAAGTCCTCTAATTTTTGCAGAATAAATTGATTTGTTTTATCCTGTACCTGCTCTGAGGCTTGCATTTGGTACAGTTCATCCTCCATGCTGGATATTCTCTGTTCCGCCTCATCCAGCCGTGTGGCGTGCTCCCCCAGCTCCCTTTTGATCTGCAGCATGCCTGTCTGTACAGCCTTTTCGACTGTAGCTTGAATGGTAGGGGAGAGGAGAGCGGCCACTGCCTGAGTGATGCGCTCCGTAGCCCCTGGTTCTAGCTGCTGGGGCAGGGAGGAGGAGGGATCGCCTACCTCCATCGAGCGGGCTTACCAGGAGGCGCCTGCGGGCCGCTTTTCTCCAGAAAACGGTCCATAGAGGCAGTGAGGAGGGGGGTCACTGGGTGGTGAGATGGCCACGGGGGTGCCGCGGGCGGGTGTAGGAGGCAGGTTATAAAGCTGGGCGCGAAAGCTAGTGAGGAGTGCGACTATTCAATGCAGCGCCAGAACCGGAAGTTTCTTCAGACTTAACCTAGCCATACATGGATCGAAATTTGCCAGTTCAGCTATTGTATTCTGACAGCAGGGAGACTTCCTTGCTGTCAGAATACACTGATCAGCATTGCAGGTTATAGCTGGCGAGGCAGACTGAGCAGGGAAAATGTGAGAGGGTGGTTGTACAGAAGTCGATCTGTACATTGACTTCTGTACAAGCATGGTGGCCATACATGGATCACAAATCAGCTGGTCCCACTGAACTGGCCAACTTAACCTGCAAAGCTCCACAGTCCGGCCATACATTTACTCATTAACTTCCCAACAACATCCCATGAGTCATGGTCACACTTTTGCAGCCGGGACTTCTCCCTTTTTCTAGAGTTCTCTCCCATATGCTGTTCAGCATTCTCTAAGGCTGGTTTCACATCGGGGCAGGCAGATGACAGGTCCATGTCCGCTGCACTATTCAGAGCAGACACGGGCACAGCCACACTGTTCTCTGTGGGGCTGTCAGATGGAAACCGACCATCTGTATCTTATATACACAATCCCACACCCGCAGTTGATCCAAAGGAAGGCGAAAAACCCCAGTAAAGTGTGATCCAATTTGCTACAGCAGGGGGAAAATTTCCTTCCTGATCCCTGGATATTCATTGGATCAACTTTACCTATAAATGTTAGTACCCAGTTATATTATTTACACCTAGAAAAGAATCCAAGCTTTTTTTAAAGCAATCAATTGAGCTGGCCAGACCCACGTCTGAAGGGAGTCTATTCCACATTTTCACAGCTCTTACTGTGAAGAAACCTTGCAGTTTTTGGAGACGAAATCTGTTTTCTTCTAGAAGTAAAGAGTGCCCCCTTGTTCTCTGTGATGACCTTAAATTGAATAACTCAACACCAAGTTCACTATATGGACCCCTTATGTATTTATACATGTTGATCACATACCCCCTTAATAATCTCCTCTTCTCAAGAGAAAATAAATTCAGTTCCTCTAATCTTTCCTCATAGCTGAGGTCCTCCATGCCTCTTATCAGTTTGGTTGCCCTTCTCTGCACTTTCTCCAGTTCCCCGATATCCTTTTTGAGAACTGGTGCCCAAAACGGAACTGCATATTCCAGATGAGGTCTTACTAATGATCTGTACAGGGGCAAAATTATATCTCTCTCTCTGGAGTCCATGCCTCTGTTAATACAAGAAAGGACTTTGCTTGCTTTGGAAACCACAGCTTGGCATTGCATGCTATTTTTAAGCTTATGATCTACCAGAGCACTCTGATCCTTCTCCGGTATGAATTCCCCCCCAGTTCTACTCCCCCTAGTATGTATGATGCATGCATATTCTTAGCCCCCAAGTGCATAACTTTACATTTATCAACATTAAACCTCATTTGCCACATAGTTGCCCAATGAAACATTGCATTGAGGTTGGCTTGTAAGTTGGAGACATCCTGTAAGGATGTTATTCCAATGCAAAGTTTGGTGTCATCTGCAAAGACTAAAATGGTACTTTTAAAGTGAATGTAAACCCTCACATATACCCAGGGAAGTGAACAGCCTCAGATGATAAACAGAGAATAAACAAATCTCCCTACATAGGTTTTACCTGTATGTCTACTGTCTTCAGCTTTCTGCACTGTGTAGGAAGTGCAGATCTTGTTATAAATTTTTCTCCCTCATTCAGCAGTGGGTAGGGAGTCTGGGCTTACACTGTGTGACAGCCGATTGGTTTAAAGGCACACACCCCCCTCTACATAAGCAGAGGAACGAAGGAAAGTGCAGAGCTGTGCTGTGAATAGACCAGCTCTTTTCTTATCAACCTCTAAGCTTCCTCCCCGACACAAATTTGCAGCTGCTGTTATCTCATGTGGTGGAGAGCTTGTCAGAAGTTATCATGCTGATTACAGAGGAAAAGATCAGCAGAAGTAAACACTTTAGATATATGTGCTTAGGTCAAATTTCATGAATGGGGTTTACAACCACTTTAACTTTGTAAAGCACAGTGACAGATGAGGACACCCTATCATTTGGTAACAGTAATATCTCAATGCTTTAAAAAAAAGGCCTAGATTCTTTCCTAAATGTAAATAATATAAATGGATACTAACATTTATAGGTAAAGTTGATCCAGGGAATATTGCTTCTTGGGGCATCAGGAAGGAATTTGTTCCCCTGTTGGAGCAAATTGGATCGTGCTTTGCTGGGGTTTTTGCCTTCCTCTGGATTAACTGTGGGTATAGGATTGTGTATATGGGATTGTATGTATTTATTTTTCCCTTTTATTGTTTGGACTGGATGGACTTGTATCTTTTTTCAACCTGACTAACTATGTAACTATGTAACTAAAGTATGTAACTATGTAATCATATCTGGAACATAACATCTCTTCAAAGTCGATGACTGTCTTAGAAAATCAACATGTAATTATGCACATGATTGCGGACAAACTGTATCATCATAAAGATTAAAGCGGTACAGAAACAGAAATGTAATATATTGCAGCTTATCAATCATTAGATGTGGCGGCTTTTCTTTTTTAGGCTTTTTTTTTTCTTTATTCTCAGCTGGTGGTCAGGCCAGTAACACACCTCCTGTCTTAGGGTGTCCCCACTCTAGAGATAGAAATAATACATCTGCCTTTGGACAGCAGCACTGTCAGTGAAGGGGGGGGGGGTAGTGTTAGATATACTAGCACAGTGCGTGAAGGCTGGTTACGGGCGCTACCTATAAACGTGGCTCACAAAACAGTGAGACTGGGTGAAGTACTGTGCCAATATAAAGTGCTGAAAAATGAGCTTAGCTCACAGTGCTGCTCAATTCATATAAAATGTGAGAGAAAGTAATGCGATAATCAGAGGTGCTTTAGAAGTTGATTTATTAAAAGGGTGCAGATTATAAACATAAAAGAGTGCACAATTTGAAAACAAAAAACTTAGGACAAAATATTGCAAGGATGGTGAAAAAATCCTCCAAATAAATGGTGGACTAAAGACTTTTTGCTAGAAAACTACTTAGAACCCCAAACATTATATATATTTTTTTAGCAAAGACCCTAGAGAATAAAATGGAGATCGTTGCAATATTTTTTATCACACCGTATTTGCGCAGCGGTCTTCCAAACGCAATTTTTTTGCAAAAAATTCACTTTTTTTAATTAAAAAATAAGAAAACAGTTAGCACAATTTTTTTCCATAATGTAAAAGATAATGTTACGCTGAGTAAATAGATACCCAACATGTCATGCTTCAGAATTGCGCACGCACGCGGAATGGCGACAAACTTTGCTACTTAAAAATTCCATAGGCGACAAAAATTTCTACAGGTTACCAGCTTTGAGTTGCAAAGGAGATCTAGGGCTCAAATTATTGCTCTCGCTCTAACGATCACGGCAATACCTCACATGTGTGGTTTGAACACCGTTTACATATGTGGGCGGGACTTCCGTATGCTTTCACTTCTGTGCGTGAGCTAACAGGGACAGGGCGCTTTAATTTTTCCTATTTATTTAATGTATTATTTTTTATTTTTACACCGTTTTAAAAAAAGAAAAAAATGTGATCATTTTTATTCCTATTACAATGAATGTAAACATCCCTTGTAATAGAAATAGGCATGACATGACCACTTTATTGTGAGATCTGGGCTCAAAAAGACCTCAGACCTCACAACTACACTAAAAAAGGAAAAAACAAAAAAAGTTGAAAAAAAAATCGGCCCTTTAAACCAGTTGCTAGGCAATGCCGTTTGACGTCGCTCCGGTCCTCCAAGACCATAGAGTCGAGTGAGGGCCATCTTGCCCTCACTCGATTTCCTGTCTCAGAGGATCCGGGACCGGATTGTTTTCCCCGCTGCCGGCGGGTCCGGTAAGCTGGGAAAACGGCCGGGACGTGGTGGGGGGGTGCACCATTTCCTCCGCACTGTAAGGGTGATCCCACGGCTGATCCACCGCTCGGACCACCCTTATCTGAAAGCTGACCGCCAGCCGTTTAAAAAAATACCGGGGTTATGGCAGCTATCTGCTGCCATAACCCCGGTATTTAGCTTTAAATGACCAACATAAACAGTCGTTAGGTGGCCGCTAAGTGGTTAAGGAGGTTGTACCCCCCAAAAAAATGCTCCTGTTCCTTTAAAGCACAACAAACAGTATAGTGCTTCTGCAGTGTAATTTGTCCCTCTCTATGCTGTAAAATACCTGGCTGATCCTGCCTGTTCCTGTGTCCCCCTGTGTGTGCTGACCATGGTAATCCTGGCCGCTGATCCATGATACTGTGACCAATTTATGTGCCTCCATCATCCCGCCATCTTTCCCTCTCCTCCTCCCTCCTGTCTGTCAGCTCGGTAGTCTATGTGTGTGCCATCTCCTCCTCACCCCTCCCCTCGCTATTCCATTTTGGCAGTAAAGTCACTGATCACAAATCCTGAAATCCCCTCTGGTATAGCAAGATATACAGTGCAGTATCTGTGTTTTTTAGAGAACTATGCAGCTAAATACCCTATTTTACAGCGCCACTGTGCGGTCACATAACCACCCAGCTGACGTAAGAGGGGAATCTAAGCCCCTCCCTCTGTAGTCCTTAGATCGGGGAAGGAGAGCGGTGGGAGGTCACGTGACTGCACAGCGGTGCTGTAATATAAGTTATTTAGCTGCATCATTTTTTAAAAACACAGATACTGCACTGTATATCTTGCTGTAACAGAGGGGATACCAGTAAATGGTAATCAGTGACTTTATAATCGCTTTAACCTGCATTGAGGTAAGGCTACCCAACTGCATTACAATTGATGTGGCATTTTTTGAAAGCACAGTGCACAGCAACGCAATGCAGGTGCGTTGTGAAGGTGCATTAGGGGACACTCACAATGAATAGCATTGTAGCGCAGCAAAGCACATAACAGGCATTATTTCAATGCAATGAGGGTAATGGCTCCTAGAGCTCTGAGATTTCTGGTTTAAATATCCCTTGTAGAATCAAAGTTTAAATTTCAAGTCAAACTCTTGTTCTGCTATATCCTAACCTACTGTTATAAACTCTCTAGTAGCTGCTAAGGCTTTGTTCACATATTGGTGTCCCGGATCGTGGGCAGAATCTACGCAGTTCTTCCCACAATCTCAAATCACACCAAATGCGCCCGTGCGATTCATGTCACTTCCAATGGCACCCCAAACGCGGCACGATTTTGCTATGATTGTCGCCTGACTCTCGCAAACAAAATCACGGGACGCCTGTCACCCAAAAAAAGTTCTTGCAATTCTGCCCACGATCTGGGCTGCCAATATGTGATTACACTAATATTAATCAAAACATTGCACAAACCTGTGAATGTAATATTATTGCAGTGCCATTTAACCACTTTAGCCCCACAGGGTTTACCCCCCTTAATGACCAGGCCGTTTTTTGCGATACGGCACTGAGTTATTTTACCTGGAAATCGCGCAGTCATGCAATGCTGTACCCAAATAAAATTGATGCCTTTTTCCCCCACAAATAGAGCTTTCTTTTGGTGATATTTGATATTTTTATCTTTTGCGATATAAACAAAAAAAAGATTAACAATTTTCAAAAAAAAAAACCCAATAATTTTTACATTATACTATAAAACATATCCAATAAAAAAAAGTAAAAAATCAAATGCATTCATCAATTTAGGCCAATATGTATTCTGCTACATGTTTTTGGTAGAAGAAAAATCCCAATAAGCGTATATTGATTGGTTGGCACAAAAGTTATAGCATCTACAAACTAGGGGGTGTTTTTTTGGGGGATTTCTATTGTGTTTTTTTTACTAGTCGTGGTGGCGATCAGCGATTGTTTGCAGGATTGTGGACATTGCGGCGGCAGATTGGACACTTAACTGACACTTTTGACACTTTTTGGGAACAAGTAACATTATTACAGTGATCAGTGCTAAAAAAAAATGTCACTGTACTAATGACACTGGCAGGGAAGGGGTTGACATCAGGGGTGATCAAATTGCTTGCTAAATGTGTGGGGGATGCATTGACTGGAGGAATACTGAGATATGTGCATAGTTTACATAGGCAGACCACTGTTCTGTCACTCCTAAAAAAGATTGGCGGGACTGCCGGACCCCCATATTGGCTCCCGCTGTGTCCAATCACAGTGGGAGTGGGTAGCCAGCAGCGTGCGCGCACCCCAGACTCACTACACGAAAATCAGTTACAGGTACGGGATTTTGCGCAGGAGGGCTGCCCTACTGCAGTATATCTGCGTGGGGCGGTACTTAAGGGGTTAAAGTGAAACTAAACACATCGATTTAACAGTTTTAAAAAACAGTTAGATTCCTGGCATATCGGAAATGATAACTGTGCTCTCAAACAAACTGTCAAGCCATCAAGGGGCTGCTCTCATAACTGATCACATGTGCAGCACCATGGCAGTTGCAGATCAAACAAAGACAAAGATGGCAGCTTCCTTGGCTACAAAGGAGAGAAGGGTTTAGTTCAAATTACAAAAAAAAAAAAATGCTTTATCAAAACTTGTCATCCCAAAAAAAATTTTTGATAAAGTGCCCACATTTAGTGAAAGAAATTACATGCATAAATCCTGTGTGCCACCAAAAGTCTTTTGTGTCCATATAAAACATGAACCTCCAACACATTCCACACAAAGTCTCCTGTTATTGGTGAATAACAAATAAAAAAACGTATGTGCTCTTTGTGTCACCAATTTACTGTGTATCCAATCCACACTTCCTCCCCCAAAGCGGTGCTCTACAATCAAGATGTGCTCTCACCTTATACATGTGACCTATCATAAACAGCATTTTCCCCTTCTGGGGTACCAGGTAATCATCACTTATCCCCACCATCATCAAAGCAAAGCATAAACACTACATAGTGCTCACCGTATAAAACCATATTTATTAAGGGCTGGTTCACAGGACCCGTATTCCTGTGCAACTCAGAGCAGTGCGATTTGAAATTGCACTGTGTTTCACCAAAAGTAGTGCTTGCAGTGCTTGTAAAGTGTATTAATATGCCTTATGATATTTCAGATATATATTTCAGTTTATGCCCATCCTGTGATGAAATGTGGGCCCTTGCATTTACATATTAACGAGCTAAGACTGAAAACCATTCATCCACCTTGGTCAGCAGACAGCTATGTTTTGCATTTAGACGACATGTTAAACCACCTAAAAATCAAAAAACGTGCTGCGCCAGAAGTGCACAAAAATAATAAGTGATTAATGAATCAACAAGTGTTATCAACAAAATATAGTGTCCATCATATGTGCTCTGATGAAACATAAATGTTCATATAAAGTGCTCCAAAGTAATGATTAGTATATCCAGGTGATGACAGGACAGCCTCAATCCCTTGTGAATCAAGCAGGAACCACCAGTGTGTGAACTCCCTCCACCAGTAAGATTGGCCTCTCACCTTGATACCAGACCCAAACGGGCCAGCATGAGCATATCAGGGGATAAACAGACTATCACAGGTAACCTCTCCAGCCTTCACCTCCGGGGGTCGCCAGGACATAAAATAAAGATAAAGCAAAGATCTAGTGCTCTCTGAATGTAAATAATGAGCTTTTATTGAGCATAAAGGGGTGACTCACATTTGTTGGGCACTCAGCCGTGCCTGCTGTTATGGCATTCAGTGTTAGAGAGTGGCACCCGAGCGATCGGCGTCAGGCACGCAGGCTCCGCCTCCCTAGGGAGGCGGAGCCTGCGTGCCTGACGCCGATCGCTCGGGTGCCACTCTCTAACACTGAATGCCATAACAGCAGGCACGGCTGAGTGCCCAACAAATGTGAGTCACCCCTTTATGCTCAATAAAAGCTCATTATTTACATTCAGAGAGCACTAGATCTTTGCTTTATCTTTATTTTATGTCCTGGCGACCCCCGGAGGTGAAGGCTGGAGAGGTTACCTGTGATAGTCTGTTTATCCCCTGATATGCTCATGCTGGCCCGTTTGGGTCTGGTATCAAGGTGAGAGGCCAATCTTACTGGTGGAGGGAGTTCACACACTGGTGGTTCCTGCTTGATTCACAAGGGATTGAGGCTGTCCTGTCATCACCTGGATATACTAATCATTACTTTGGAGCACTTTATATGAACATTTATGTTTCATCAGAGCACATATGATGGACACTATATTTTGTTGATAACACTTGTTGATTCATTAATCACTTATTATTTTTGTGCACTTCTGGCGCAGCACGTTTTTTGATTTTTATGTTTTTGTTGTGAGGTGTGGACACAATTTGTGTATGCAGCCGGATTTATATATTGATTTATTCTAGCACATTTATACACATTTGAATTTCACTTAGTCTTGCGCTGATAGTTTTTTCACTATGTTAAACCACCTGTCCATTCATTCATTTGAACACTTGTCAGTTGGATACTTAGCATTTAGATTACAAGACATGTTCCATAGACAATTGACAATTGCTTACATTAACACAGACAAGCTGAAAACAGACGGACCGACTCTACAACAAAACACCTCATATTGACACAAATGCATAGGGAAACAAAAGCCTTTCATGTACAGTTTATGTGAGATATGTCATATTGTTAAATCATGACTTGTAACCAGTTTCAAGCAGTTTCTGCTGCCGAAATATCCTTTAAATGGGAGCACGAAACTTGAAATAAACAGTTGTGACTGCACTAAGTTTGAGTGCTATGTGTTGTCATAACTCCCGGCCGGACGGAGGGTGAATTCATTATCTATTGGGAGGTTAGCAACTGAAGGGCTGTAATATCATCGTGATTGCCTCCTGACGAGAATTGAGCTAACAGCACTACACTGGATCACTTAGTACTGCAGTGCTATGCATTCTGGTGCAAGCAAATGCACTGCATTTGCACCATTGTTAGAATATATTGGTGCTCAGAACGCACACGGAATGCATGTTTACCACACTGCATACTGGTGTAAACAAGCCCAAAAACCACTTTCAAATAAAATACACCCAGGTTGAGTTGTGCACATATGTATTCTCAGTGCACACGTAAGCAGAACAGTTTATACAGTCGCAGATGTGTCATCTATGGCTGATATATTACATGTGATCACGGTTACTTCTTGGTTAATGAACATGCGCGATGCCCTCCTGGGAATGTTATTAAAATCATAATTTGCCTGAAACCTAAAGGATAACTCCAGATTAAATAAATCCCAGCCATTTGATTTATTTGCCACGTGTGTACCCCCATATCTATTTTTTGGTTCTCAGTGCCATGTGCCTCCCTGTAGGTATTAGAGTATAAGCTCTTGTAGGCAAAGCATTTTTGCCCTTTATTTTACTACTTGAGACAGTTTATTGCTCATATGTTAATTCTGTAATATCCCTGGACTGAGCTTTAACAATGAGAGCATTTGCAGATTTGAGATTAGATGGGATTTGATACATCTCTGCAGATCTGCCTAGTGTTACAGCAATAGATGTGAGTAGATAGAAAAAGCCTGCAGTTACCTGAATAGTAAACATAGACCGTCATAGGAAAGTGTATTTGATCATGCAGAAGAATGCAGGTTTGTGTCTTCTACATCATGATTGAATGCACATTGATAGCACTTAAATCCAGTGTGTATTACAGTCTGTGTTTAACTTTTTAAGTAAAAGTGGATTGTATGGTAATCATTAAAAAGTGCTACACAGTAAGTGCTATACTAATTAAAATATCCAGTGATAAATACATTCATTCATAAGATATATAACAACATAAATGATAAATCATCATAAACAAAAATAAAAATAAAAAGTAATAGTGATATCAATAAAAATAAATTGTGAATGATTATAAAAATTGATGAGAAGGTGATGTATGATCCCAATCACCAGTGCTGTGAAAATAGTTGAAACAATATGACAACTTGTCAGATGTGTCACCTCCACTCTTGTGAACCCCCTAATGGGTGGGTTCTCACCTCATTGAATGTGACCTCGCGATTAAGGTCTAAAAGAGCTAGTATACCCTCACAGGGTGATGGTTTTCCTTTATTCCTCTTTTAATCCAAGCTCCCGGTGTTAGATATATAGCTCCAGCAGCTCTCTCACATATGGGGAGAAACATAAAACCATGGTGCAAATAAGGTATGGTAAAATCAACTTTATTAAAAAAACGTAAATTCACTCACATGCAGTTGGTGTTTGAGCGCACCAATCTACCCCAGCAGGAAATATGATGGTATATGTGTATATGACGGATGGCCGAGCGCAGACCCTCTTCAGTGGGATCCATTCCAGCGTACCTGCCAATGTGGAGTACTCCGATCACCGACACTCGCCTGGCCCCTCCCCTACGCGTTATGATACAAGGGACTACATGTCTTCCTCAGGAGGATCTGATTGGTCAATTGATCGGCTGTGTAAAAACCTATCAGATCACCCTGAGGACGACACGTAGTCCCTTGTGTCATCATGCGTAGGGGAGGGGCCAGGCAAGTGTGGGTGATCGGAGTACTCCACAGTGGCAGGTACGCTGGAACGGATCCCACTGAAGAGGGTCTGCACTTGGCTATCCATCATATACACATATACCATAATATTTCCTGCTGAGATAGATTTGTGCGCTCAAACACCAACTGCATGTGAGTGAATTTACGTTTTTTAATAAAGCTGATTTTACCATATGTTTTTTGCACCATGGTTTTATGTTTCTCCCCATATGTGAGAGAGCTGCTGGAGCTATATATCTAACACTGGGAGCTTGGATTAAAAGAGGAATAAGGAGTGCATTCTTCCCAGTGCTCATCAAGTAGGGAGGGCATTCCTCCCACTGATCACCAATGTAAGGAGGAAACTATTCCCACTGATCATCAATGTAAGGACATTCTACCCATTGATCTTAAATGTAAGGGCATTCCTCCCACTGATCATCAATGTATGGAGGGCTATCTTCCTTGACCACCAATGTAAGGAGGGCATTCTTCCCACTGATCATCATTGTAAGGAGACATTTTTCTCACTGATCATGTAAGGAAGGCATTCCTTCCACTGATATTCATTGCAAGGGCACATCCTTCCCATTGTTCATCAATAGAAGGAGGGTATTCCTCCAATTCATCACCAATGAATGAAGGCCATTCTTCCCACTGACTACCAATGTAAGGAGGGCATTCATCCCATCGATCATCAATGTAAGGAGGGCATTACACCCACTGATTACCAGTGTAAGAAGGCCATACTTCCCACTGACCACTAATATAACGAGGGCATTCTTTCCAATGATCTTCAGTGTAAGAGCATTACGCCTATTCATCTTCAATTTTAGCACATTTCTCCCACTGATCATCATTTTATGCAGGGCATTCTTCCCTAGCCACCAATGTTTCTGACCACAAATGTAAGGAAAGCATTGTTCCTACTGATCATAAGCGTAAGGAGGGCATTCCTCCCACCGATCACCAAGGTAAAAGGGCGTTCTTCCCACTGACCACCAACACGAGGAGGGCATTCTTCCTACTGATCATCACTGTAAGAAGGGTATTCCTGGTATCAAAGAATTAAATGACTGCACCCCATGCCTAAGCCTGAGTCCATTTATTGAAATTCCAAAGTGACACACACGAGATAGTAGCACGTACAGATGGTTGACGCGTTTCAAACAAGAATACAGTGAACACTGATCACCGGTGTAAGAAGGTCATTATTCCCACTGACCCACCCACGTAAGGAAGGCATTCCTCTCACCAATTACTAATGTGGGAAGGGCATTCTTCCCACTGACATCCAACGTAAGGAATGCATTCTTCCTATTGACCACCAATGTAAGAGCGGCGTTCTGAACACTAATTTAAGGAGGGCATCCTTCACACTGACCCCTGATGAAATTATTCTAGCTGGTATTCAGTGAAACTTGACATTAATTTCAAGGATTCCTTTGGTGTAAATAGGTTGAGAAAGGCTGGTGTAGTGTGATCATTTTGGTATTTAAGCATTGTATTTATTCTAGAGATTTAGACATCTGTCCAAAAAGAGGAGGTACTGATGAGGAGAGGGACCAAGAGATTTAGTTCTAAATGAGGGACAGTTGGGAGCAATGAAGTTTCAACACACATTTGGGAAAGCACTGCAAGGATAGGGACCTCTTGGACTTATTGAAGTTGAACTCTACACAGATATGTTAAAAAAAAATACAAGTACTCTAAATGCAGACATGTATTAATTTAAAACAAATAACTGAGTTTTAAATGTAACAATTTGAAATATCTCAATTGTTACTTGTAATTCCTTGCTGGGGAATGCAGACCCTTTAAAAAGAATGGACTGTTTATAAGCAATTCCAGTGGAATCATATGATGTGTTAAAACGCAATGCAATTCTTCCTTGGCTGTGTTCTTCTTTAGTCCTCCAACCTCTTTATTAGTACCGTGTATGTAAATTATTGCATTTCAGCACATTCTTGCCTCGTAGCTCTAGTGCTGTAGAATAACACTCATGCTTCAGTTCACACCTTTCAGATTATGACACATTCTCTCAGGCATTCAATAAAAGCTTGCAAATTGGAAAGGACAGATTTGTGAGTATTGAAATTCAATAATACTTCAGATATAATTCTATCACAGAAGCATGAGTCAAAAAAACAGGGTGATTAGGCTGAGATAGAAGCGGCCTTGTATGCTGCTACTTTGGACTCGCTCACACTTGTAGGCAGGTGTAGTTCAACCATTCAACATGTGGCGCTGTTTTGCTGTTCCACTTCGCAGATTGGGGTTACCAGGGAAGCAGCAGTCCTGCTGGATTTGGTGCACATTTGCAAATGAATAGACTAGGGAGAGGAGCCACTCTTGTCAAGGACAGGGAATTAGCTTTAGGGAAAGGTTCTTGTGTGAGGAGGAAAAGATCAGGGACACTGCTTTTCATTATCATGTAACTAAATATATAATTTTATGAGTAAAGAAATTGCATGTCGCATTATGTATCTTTCAATCTCATTGAGAACCTGTTATCTGGTTATTCTTACTCCAACTGGTATATTAGTGACTTATTCTTTTAATGAATTTATTAGATAGCTGAACTAACCAAACACCCTTTCTCGCCCATGAAGATCTTTATTTATTGAATGCAGCAGATTACAGCAGACAACAGGATGTGGGAGATGATTGAAAGGATGGTATTTGCAGGTCAAATCATTCCCTGATGTGAGCAGATTGACCACTTCAGCCCCGGAAAGGTTTTGCCCCCTTAATGACCAGGCCATTTTTTGCGATTCGGCACTCCGTTACTTTAATGAAAAATTGCGCAGTCGTGCGACACTGTACCCAAATATATTTGATGTCCTTTTCTTCCCACAAATAGAGCTTTCTTTTGGTGGTGTTTGATCACCTCTGCGTTTTTTTAAAATTTTGCGCTATAAACAAAAAAAGAGCAACAATTTTTTACTTACTGCTATAAAACATTCCCAATAAAAAAAAAAAAATCAAATTTTTTTAATCAGTTTAAGCCAATTTGGACTCTGCTACATATTTTTGGTAAAAAGAAATCCCAAAAAGCGTAAGTTATAGCGTTTACAAACTACGGGATTGATTTTTGGAATTTTTATTTATTTATTTATTTATTTTTCTTAGTAATGGCGGCGATCAGTGTTTTTTAGCGGGACTGCCACATTGCGGCGGACAGATCGGTCCCTAACTGACATTTTTGACACTTTATGGGGACCAGTGACATTAATACAGTAATCAGTGCTAAATAATATGCATTGTTGCTGTATAAATGACACTGGCAGGGAAGGGGGTGATCAAAGGTGTTAATGTGTACCTAAATGTGATTACTTATTGTGTATGGGAAGGGTTCTGTGACAGGCACAGAGAGATCGAAGTTTCAGCTTAGCTGAAACTCCTGATCTCTCCCTGCCTGTCTGACAGAAGACTCGCCTGCTTTGTTTACTGATGATGGTGGGAGGAAGGCGGTGATTGTGCCGCTCCACCCGTGGGCCGCCTCCTGCATGCTCATGCATGAAATCACATAGTACTACGTGATTATGCGCAGTTGAGCCGCCCTGCTGCAGTAATACTACGGTGGGCTGTCGGCAAAAGGTTAACATCTTTCTGCCCAGTCTATATCAGATTGATGGCAAGGAGGGTGCTTTACCATCCTGACTGGGCACCACATGACGTCCTTCACATTACGCTGCTCATGCGCGCCCCTGGGGTCATGCAGTGTGATGATCTGTGTTTTTTTTTTTTTTAATTTTAGGTCTTTTTTCATTTGTTTAGCAAAAATAAAAACCCCAGTGGTGATTAAATACCACACAAGAAAGCTGTTATCTGTCTTAAAAAATGATAAAAATGTCATATGGGTACAGTGCTGCATGACTGCGCAATTGTCATTTAACCCCTACCGATCATCTGCCGTAGTTATACTGCAGTTAGTTATACTGCAGCAGGTCGGCTCTGTTACGCAAAACGGCATACCTGTAGCAGATAGTGGGGGGCACGTGCACACACCAATTGACTAGAGGGGGAACCAATCAGCGGGTCCGGCGGATGCGATGTCTGCTGGGCACCCGCGATCGCTTCCCTGACAGTGCATTAGTACAGTAACAGTGCATATTTTTAGCACTGATTACTGTAGTAATGTCACTGGTCCCCTCAAAAATGTCAGTTAGGTGTCTGATCTGTCCGCCACAATGTCGCAGTCCTGCTAAAAATCGCTCATTGCTGCCATTACTAGTAAAAATTTAATAAATAAATAAAAATGACACATTTTTCCCCTAGTTTGTAGATGCGATAAAATTTGCACAAACCAATCAATATACACCTATTGCTATTTTTTTTTTTTTTTTACCAAAAATATGTGGTAGAATACATATTGGCCAGTTCGATTTTTTAATTTCTTTATTGGGAATGTTTTATAGCAGAAAGTAAAAAATATTGTGTTTGTTTTTTTTTTTTCACAATTTTCGCACTTTTTTGTTTATACCACCAAAAGAAAGCTCTATTTGTGGAGAAAAAAAGGACATCAATTTTATTTGGATAGAGCATAGGGTTGCCACCTCATTATTTTAAACCAGGACACACATTATTTACACGGCTTCTGTAGCTGATTAAGGGGTAATTAAACTCACTTAGTGCCTTATGTGCATTATATTAGCCTCAGAACCTGTGTAATTAATGTGTGTCCTGGTTTAAAGGAATGAGGTGGCAACCCTAATACAGCGTCACACAACTGCGCAATTGTCAGTTAAAGTAACGCAGTGTTATATCACAAAAAATGGCCTGGTCATTTAGGGGTAAAACCTTCCTGTCCTTAAGTGGTTAAAGTGCTACAACGCTGAAAGCTGAAAATTGGCCTGGGCAGGAAGGGGCTGAAAGTGCCTAGTATTGAAGTGGTTAATATGTGACCTTGAGACAAGTGGCCATCTCTATCCCATCAAGACAGTGTGTGAAGAAACGGGAAATACATCACAAAATGGGAGGGAACATAGAAAAGGATGGGGCAAAACCAATATAAACTTCAAGATGGCAGTATATTAACCAACTATACCAGTGATGGTTTACAGAGGCCAAATAAACACTGGCTTAGAAAATTACCGTTCTCAGTTCACAGTAATATGAACATTAACCACGACTATGCATTGTATTCAATTTTTACACAACAAGTGTAACAGCACACTCCCTGCCTGGTATTGGAAAATACCACTATAGTTGTATATAGGAAAATACCACTCAGTTGTCTTGAAGACTTGAAAGACAAAAGGAAGAACAAACTTCAGCCGGAAATCAAATAAATCAGGGCTGGAAATGGCTTGATTTCATTTTCCAGCTCTGATTTGTTCAATTCAAGCTGAAATTTGGCCACTGAGCCGTCATGGCTCAGTTTTGAATGGAATCCTTGCGTTATTCACTTTTGTGGATGATAATGCTCAGATCGAGGCTTGAATATTGTTGATTCAAGGATTTATACGAGATCAAACTGAGGCCTGGCCTCGGGGTGAAAACGAGGCCTGGCCACTTGGCTATTGTGTATATATACGTGGTGAACTGGTGATGCTGTGCAGTGTCCCTGGCCCTTGGAAGAAGTCCTTTGATGACAAAATGAGTCGGGCGGAGCCTCATGCCGATGTCACTGCTTTCTTGAAACAAGGAATCTTTGCCAGTTTGGTGACAATCTTTTACATGCACATATTCTTTTTAACTATTGTGACTATATTTTACATATTTAATAAATACAGCATCAGTCTTTTACTGTACTATGGAGAGGCACTTCACTTCTTTCTTTACATGATTACCCCTATTTTGAGTCTTGGTTGGCATGTTCAGTGGCGTCCTCCAGGTGATCAGAGAGTATTGGGAATATAAAGTGATGGTTTAAGAGTAATCATATATGCAGTACATGACTTCCCCTGAGAAAGAGGGTCATGTTAATCTGCTAAGCAGGTACCTCATCAGGTGATGGCAGTTGTTGGTGACACTGGCTTGGTGTTGAATTCATTCAAAGAGCACTATAACACAGGTTCACTGGATTTATTTATTGGGACTTTTGTGGACTATATAACATTTCCCTGGCCCTTCAATAAGTTATTTTGTATAATAGATTTATTTTATCACAGTTCACTGTTATTTAATATATATATATTGAGTGAGAGGGATACTTTATCCTATGTGTTTGCAGCTTAAAATTGTATTTTTAACTTGCACAATTGCGCGGTATTCTCTCTTGTTAAGTAACATCGGATACCTGTCAAGAGGCTTCTCCTTTACTTAATAATGATGAGGGCATTGTCTGAAGTGAGATTAGTGCCTGTTTCCTAAAAGGAGTTGATCTCAGATGGAGTGTGCATTCTATTCAAGCATACATTGCACATTATTACCCAGCCTAGATCAAGTCTTTGTGCATATGGGGCATCATCAGATCCATTGCACTGCTGGCATACCTTATGTACTCTGAGAACATCTCAGTAACCAGATGCCTTAAGTGGAGATGGTGATATGCAGCTTCTGAAATAGGAATTTCTTCCCTGTTGTCACATATTTGGTCGCACTCAACTAAAGTTTGCAAGGGTATGTCTTCTTCACCTTGATATGGGAGACCATGAAGCTATTAGGCCCTTCTGCCGGAGGTTTCTACACCACCAGAACAGGTGTTGAAGGTATATAGTGTTGCATGTCCCATTATGTCAAACCTCTCAAGAGAATTTAGGTTTAATCAGGGATCTGTTGCTCTGCTCATCTATTATGGCATATATCCTGGTAGCTTTCTCCGGTTGATCCTTTGGATATTAGAAAAAAGGGGGTGCCAACATGGATCACCCATAAGAAAGGTACCTACATCCTATCGAAGATGAAAGAAGGGATAGATTGAGGCTAAAATTTACTTTTATGATACCATATAAAGGCTTGACAAAAACATTACATATAAAATTGAACTTTATTCCAAAAATATAATAAAACATATACACATTGAAAAAAATAGACATAAACCATTGTGTCCTAAACATTTGGCTCTAAAAAATCTCAGATGGGAATGACCTTTGAAAGATAACCATTGTCAGTTTTAACAAATGCTATCTGAGTGTTGGGCGCTCAACAAATTTCACGGGGAGACCACCGCTTCTTCAGGAGCTTATAACATAATATTATAAAGCAATAATCACATTTAATGCTGCAATACAGAATAGAAAAAGTGATTAGTTCAAATTACAGACTGTGGTAAAATTGTGATGAAGACGCATGCATGCTGTCCTACTTGAGGTCACCCGCAGGAAGCCACAAGGTACAAGCCTGTCCCAGTGAATGCATACAACAGGGGGGGGGGGGGGCACAGTCCCTTGTCTAACAGAAAGTTGGTAAAGAGTGTTAAAATAAAAAATATCAAACTGCGCTTACTGGAATTAATAAATAAGCCACTAGCACATCAACTGACATAAGCCAAAATACAAAAATAAGTGCAGCGCTAAGAACAACTTGGTAAATGTTGTAAATGAATAAACATATAAGAGTTAATAAAAGTGAGTCCCAGGTGAGGAAAGCAAAACCTCCAGGATCTTAAGTGACGTTTAAAGGTGAAGAATTCCCAACACCAAGGAGAACAATAAATGCGCTCACCAGAGGGTATGGACCCAATATACTTTATAGCAAATGGGTCATACAGGCTGGTTTCACTGGAAATCCCCAAAGGTTGCTGAATCATGCGAAGTTTCCATAAGGTGGTCCGAGCGTTCCATATACGGATGCCAGGAAGTCCCTCATGATTGCATATAAAAGGATAAGTCAGAAAGAGCCAACATAGTGTAAAACTGCTTAAAATGTATTGCAAAAAAAAAAAAACAGGAGTACACTTGCAAGCATCCAGTAGAAACAGAGAATACAGTGTTAGATGGCAATACTGACATTGCTGACGCGTTTTATCATCAAAGACATAATCATAGGAAGTTGCCAAATATTACTATCATCTCTAGCCTAATTTATAGATTGTCAAATCATCGGATTGATCAAGGATCGAACCCACCTGTGAGTTCTCACCGCTGTGTCATGCACAATTATATATTAAACATTAATAAATAGTAAAAAATAAAATCAGACTAAAAATCCATATACCATAACGAATATGGGAATAAATATAAATAATATAAAAAATATACATAAATCAACACAATAAAAAACCGCCAGAACAGTCAGGACCAGGCCCCCATACAGGGAACCAAATGCAGGGTGGGCAAGAGCCCAAGGCCGCCATGATGGAACTGGGCAAAACAGGGCAGAAAAAATATCTGGGACAGATTAAGTCCACAACAGTCATAATGGAATGGGGCAAAAAATGAGTAAAACAAATCAGGGACACCTACAACAAAACCCATGATAGCTATGATGGTATTGGGCAGATGCCTAGAACAGCGCGCATGGGAAAGCACCACATACAGGACAAAAACATTATAACACAAACTGTTACAAGTTGAATAAATTTACATACAATATTCATACAGCATTGATACAGTAAGCAATGTGAAGCGATTAATGAACAACAGATCGTTATATGAAATTATAGAAAAATTACAAAACAAAACAAAATGAACTTTGGTGTGCCGCAATATTTTAGATCACGACATGAGTTGCGACGGAACGGGCTGTGATAAGTAGCAAAGACACAGAAGTATTTAATTTGTCTGAAACATAGCTTAATAGACAGTCATAGAAAAGGTTTATAGGAGTTAACCTCACTTAACCCGGGGGGGGGGGGGGGGCCGCACCAAAGCATTCAAACGTTTGATCCATAAGGTCTCATGCTGAAGTATACATTTATCCCAGTTTCCTCCCCTGGGGTCTGGCATAATGATTTCAAGGACATAGAATGACACCATTTCTGTATGGTATTTATGATAAAGACATATGTGTCTAGTACCACCTGAGTAATAGGTATGGTCACCAATCCTTTGTCCCAACTGTCGTTTAGACTTGCCGATGTAGAATTCTCCACATCGGCAAGTCATGATGTATATAACCCCCTGTGTTAAACAGTTTGAGAAAGTACTTGTGCCACTGTCCATTGGGTAGTCTGATACCTGGACCTTCATGAACCCAAGGACAATGTGCCCAATTACCACAGTGGTATGTTCAGTGCGGTAAGAGTTTGTCATTCTTTTTATGCAGTGTATAGTGATTAGATGTCCTCTGTTGTCTGAGTGTAGTCGCACGTCGAAAGATGAGTTCAGGGGTCTGTTTACTGTATTTAAAGATGGTATAGTCATCCGTAAGGAAATGCCAGTTTTTTGCGATTAATGATCGCAATTGTGATTCATTCGATGAATATCTTGTAACAATACCTACAGTTTGATTGCATAGTTTGGAGGGAGAACCATACAGATGAGAGGTTATTGATCTATCTTTGGCTCTATTATAGGAATGTCTCAAAAGGGTCCGCGAGTATCCCCATGCTAAAAGTCTTTGTTGTAACAATTCTGCCTGTTTTTTTAAATCTATGTCGGAGGTGCAATTCCTCCGTAACCGTATTTATTGAGCAAAGGGGATACTTCTGACTAGGGATCTGGGATGTAGGCTGCTGGCATGAAGTAAAGTATTGCCCGCACTGGGCTTGCGATAAAGGGCAGTTTGGATATATCCATCGGATCCAATTGAGATGTTTAGATATAGGAAAGAGACCTGTACCTTACTAACAGTATAAGTGAATTTCAGATTTTATTGGTTTGGTTTTAAGTTGTTCCCAAAATTGGCCAAGTTCCCTTTCTGAACTGGTCCAGATGACCAATAGGTCCTCTATATAATGGAACCAGTATAAAATACAAGGGAGCCATGATGCAAAAATTTTATTTAAGAACACTTCTCTCTCCAAGCCACCGAGTTATAAAATTTGCGTATGATGGTGCACAAGAAGTGCCCATGGCTACCCCCTAGATTTGGAGAAAGAGCTGATCTATAAACACAAAATAGTTTTTGGTCAACATAAAAGTGAGTAAGTTCAAAGAAAACTGATTTAGTGGTCTTGATGATCTATGCTGCTCCATGAGGAAAGACCTGATCACCCGGACGCCCCATTCATGCGGGTTACTAGAATATAGCAATTCTACATCGATAGCAACAAGTGGGGCACCCGGGGGAAAATGGGTCGCCTCCACATGTTTCAGCAGATCAGGTGTGTCTTATATGTATAAGGGAAGTCTCATTACATGGGGAAGAAATAATGAATCCACAAATCTGCTGGCATTCTCAGTCAATTACCCAATGTCTGAGATTATGGGCCTACCAGGTGGATATAGAGATAGATTCACTGACGCTGAAACTGGGATAATTGCTCTCCAGGCTTGTTCACTGATAAAACTGCAGAAATATGAGAATGGAGGAAAAGATACATTATAGTTTCTTTTATATTTTGAGACAGTTTCTCTTGCAGGTGATGGCAGATGGCAGTTTAGATACCACTGGATTCACCCCATGAGCGGTGTCCAGATAGCTTAGCCTAGGCAGGGTCTGTCTTTGCCAACTCTAGCTCCATGAGGATGTCACTGAGTTCTTGAAGCATAATCTTTGCTATCTATTTTTGAAAAGTTTTGCAGTCTCTGGAATAGAGCACTTTCTGTGGCTTCAGAGCTACCATAGGTTTGCTCAAGTCTTGCCGATGTAGCAGTAAGACCTGCAACTGGGTAGTTAAAATGTACTGCTCTCAGTCTTTTAACACAATCTGCAAATCCCATTCCCAGCCACTTTATGAGCAAATCAAGTTCCTCTTTGGCAGTAAAGTTGAGATCAACAATAGTCACTTTGAAGGTTGATCTACAAGCCCTATAGCTCTCTGGACATCGAACCTTGAGAGGCTAATGTTATTGAGCTTGTGGCTAATCATATATCTGCCGAAGTCAGACAGGTCTGACCTCTAACTCTTTGGTACCAAAGTAACTTGTGGGACCCCTTGGATGTAAAAATTCTCTAGTGAATAAGGGGGAGGTATATAAGGATAAAATGACATTGCAAGATAATTTAGCTGTGATTTAGTCTTCTGCTGGCTGTTGCTTGAACTGTGACTTGTCGCTGGGAGTCACCTTGTCATTGGCAGGAGGGGATGTGGTTTGCTGTGTAGATGCACTTGCATTGTGGACTTGAAGAGGTTCAGGCCTTTGCAGGTCGGAGGTCTCTGTGTTGAGAGTCTGAACAGTATTGTTAGTAAGAGGTACAGGAGATCATTCTGTATCATTGCAAACATTATGCCTTAGCACATATTCACTGGTGCGGTCAACTTGATCTTCCAGTTCTGCTGGAATAGAACGGTCCAAATTAGTACTTTCTCCTATTGCTTTTTCAAGGACCTTTTAGCCCTGCTAGGTCAGCTGCTTCCTCTCTTTCCATTTTCAGAATCTTTATTTAGGATTCTGCCTCTGCTAGGCAAGCTTTCCTCTTCTATCTCTGCTTGAAGAGTTTTACTTTGAGCTTCCATCTCTGCTTGGCGAGCTTTGCTCTGAGCTTCCATTTCATTTGAAATTCCTATCTGGCAAAGGAGATTCACACTTTATTTTCTTCCAGACTTGCGTGGATCTCTATTAGCTTGCCGCTTAATGTTGAGCTTCTGTAGCGAGAGGATCTAGATTAACGTGTAAGCCTAGTAATTGTGGATTTTTGAGATCTGGTCTACTGCGAGTTTTCCCTTACCCCTAGCATCTAGCAGTAAGAGATCTCTTTATTGCTTTTATTCATCTGTCTTAGTTCTGCTAAAGAGCCCTCTATATCCGTTAAGAAAGCTGAGTATTTTGCAGACAGCCACTGATAGTAGCATTCGTACGCTGTAGATAGGCGATCTATGGAGTCTCCTAATTCAGCCAGTTGATCAGAAAAACTGACATGCAGTATGTAGTTCTGTCCCTTAGAATCACAGCGGACAGTCTTTATCAGATAGCTGAACTCACCAAACAGATCTATGAAGAGCTTTATTGAATGCAGCAGATTGCAGCAGACAACAGGATGTGGCACATGATTGAAAAGACGGTATTTGCAGGTCAAAACATGGTAATGAGTTCTTAGATGCGAGCAGATTAACTTGTGGCCTTGAGACAAGTGGCAATCTTTATCCCTTCAAGACATTGGGGTTTGTTTACTAAAGCTGGCGAGCGCAAAATCAGGCTCACTTCTGCATAGAAGCCAATCAGTTTCCAGGTTGTATTGCCAAAGCTTAACTGAACAAGCTAAGGTTAGAAGCTGATTGGTTTCTAGGTAGAAGTAAGCCTGATTTTGCACTCTCCACCTTTGTAAATAAACCCCAATGTGTAAAATTACTCATTTGCAAAATTGTATAACAGAAACAAAGAAAAAGTTTTTTTTTTTTTCTAAACGTTAGGTCTTTTTTGTTTGTTTAGCAAAAATATAAAGCCCAGTGGTGATTAAATACCACCAAAAGAAAGCATTTATCGGTCTTAAAAAATGATAAACATTTCATGTGGATACAGTGCTGCATGGCGGGGCAATTGTCATTTAAAATGCGACAGCGCTGAAAGCTGAATATTGGCCTGGGCAGGAAAAGGGTGAAAGTTCCTAGTATTGAAGTGGTTAATATGTGGCCTTGAGGCAAGTGGCCATCTTTATCACATCAGGACAATGTGTAAAGGAAGGGGAAAAACATCACAAAATGGGAGGGAAAACAGAAAAGGATGGTGCAAAAAGCAAATAGCCACAAGATGGCAGTATATTAACCAACTATACAAATGCAAAATAAACAATGGCTTAGGAAACGATGTAAAGTCTCAGTACATAGTAATATGAACATTAACCATCCATGACTATGCAATGTATTATATTTTAACACAACAAGTGTTAAAGCACACTGGGGCATAAACAGACATTTGTGTTGGTTCCAAATAATATCAGCTACATCCACATCCTATTAGAAAGCATAGTAGAAAAATATGGAGCGGGGAAAAGGGAAACCCCAAACCTTTAACTGAGGACTATAAAGGATGTAGGGTAGAAAATCAGTGAGCATACTAAAAATTATGTATTAAAAACCATGTTAATTTTATCTGTACATGTAAATATCAATTCATAAAAAGCATCATGATTTGAGAAATACACCTAATTACAAATTAGCAAAGTTGGTAGAGACCATCCAAAACAGGTGACGGTATCCAAGGTGTCGGTCAATAGGACTGACGCATTTTGCAGAACAGATGTATTCATATAGTACTTCTTCAGAGACACTAGATATTGGCCAACTTCATAGAAAAATATACAAAAAACATAAAATACATATACTCAGTGTATACAAAGATATATATATGATCACATTTTCTATCTAATGCGCACCAAAAAACACCTGATGATAGAGATAGACAGCATTGTCCGATCACATGATGGAACGCAAAGCAATCTCATATCCAATTGGAAGGAAGACCTAGAGTATAATCACCCCTGGACGACCCTCCTGGTGTAACGCTCCTGCGTTTCATGAATGGTGTGGATTTTCAGCTGCAGAAATATTCCACTTCAGTAGTCATGTAAGAGAGATGCTGAGATACCATTCCCAACCTCAATGACTCATCATGTGTGGAAGGTCTTAATTCAGCTAGTAAATACACACACTCAACAAGCTGGTTCCTAGAGTGACTTTATGTATGTAGTAACACAGTGATGAAGATTTAAGAGACAGGTTGAGTGGAGGTGGTAGGTGACAGACACTTGAAGGTAAGACAGTAGCAGATGGATGCAGGTAGGTTTAGCAATCATGTATGGTAGCAGATGACAGAGTAGCAGGTGGACATACAAGAGTGATCAACCCAGTGCAGGAATAAGTAGCAGTAGTCTTAAGAGCTAGCAATCTAGATATGCAGATGTGATAAATAGTCTTTACTATGCAGAGCTAGATAGTGTAAGCTTAGTATAAGTTTATAGAGGGTTCCCCTGCGGGGTACTTAGCACTAATAGCAATACAGCCGAAGGTTGGTTCAGGAGGAGCGGATGATCCGGAAGCGGGATGCAGGGATCAGCGCAGCGAGGTTCCGTCAGCGAGGTATGCTTGCAAGCACGAAAGCTTCAAGCCAAGTTAGCATCCAGGTAAGGGTGTTTGAACGAACACATGTGAGTGAGAACCGGCACTTTAAATAGCCATCTAGTCCGGCGCTGAGTGATGACAGCTTCAGTCTTAAAGGTGTATGCGCACCTTTCCAAAAGAAAATGGTGGGGCGCATACACTTGTGAAAAGAGTAATTTAGGGTACCAAAGGTACCGGAACATTACAATACCCCCCCTTAAGGCCGGCTCCTGAAGGCCTCTGGAGCTGGTTTGTCTGGGTATCTCGCATGAAAATTGCGGATTAATCTAGGGGCATGTATTTCAGAGGTGTTTAGCCAGGTGTCGTCTTGGGGCCCATAGTTCTTCCATCTAACCAAGTACTGAAGTCTTCTTCTGTAGATACGAGAATCCAGAATCTCTTTTATCTCGTATTCTTCTCCACCTTCAACTTGTACAGGAGGCGGAGGTGGAATATTAGGCCTTATTCCGTGGTCCGGAACATAGGGCTTCGGTAGCGACACATGGAAAATGGGATGGATTTTTAGGTCTATTGGCAATGTAAGCTGTACTGCAGCTTTTCCAATAAGTTTTTTGATTGGGAAAGGTCCCAAGAACAGAGGTCCAAGCTTTTTGCTAGGGATCTTCAGTCTTAAATTTTTTGTTGAGAGCCAAACGAGGTCCCCGATAGTGTACTGTGGAGAAGGTCTTCTGCGAAGATCATAATACTTCTTTTGTTGACTGTGAGCGTGTGCAATGGTAGTATTTAATAAACCCAGAGAATCCTTTATTTGGGTAAGATAGTCTGAGGCTACTGGGTTGTTTGAAGGAAGGATGCGTGGTGGAAGAATAGAGGGATGAAACCCATAGTTCAAGTAGAACGGACTCTGCTTGGTTGTACTGTGGGTTGCGTTGTTGTAGGCAAATTCTGCCAGAGGGAGAAGATCCACCCAATCATCCTGTTGGTAAGAAGTGTAACAACGTAAATACTGCTCGATGCATTGGTTGACTCTTTCAGTCTGTCCGTTGGTCTGCGGATGGTAAGGAGAAGTGAGCTTCCGCTCGATCCGTAGTATGTGACATAGTTCTTGCCAGAACTTAGAAATAAATTGGGATCCACGGTCAGACAGAAGAGTTTTTGGGATACCATGTAATCTAAAGACATGTTTCATCAGGAGTTCTGCCGTTTGTTTGGACGAAGGTAGTCTGCGAATAGCAATGAAATGTGCCATCTTTGTCAGATGGTCCACTGACACCAAGATGGTATTAAATCCTTTGGAAAGAGGCAATTCTACGATGAAGTCCAAGGACAAAACTTCCCATGGAGTTTGGGGTATTGGTAGACTGCATAGTAGACCGGATGGTCTCGTAGTGTCAATTTTGGACCTGGCACAGACATTGCATGAAGAGACGAATTTTTGTATAGATGTTTTCATGTCAGGCCACCAGAATTGCCGGGAAATCAAATTAAGAGTCTTTGTCATACCCATATGTCCTGCCATAGGCACATCATGAGATAATTCCAAGATCTTGGTGCGTAGGGTAGGTGGTATGTAAAGTTTGTCGTTGTAGTAGAGGAAGCCTTCTGCATCAGTATTTAGTTGTGGTGGGGGTGAATCCAAACTTATACCATGCAAAACCTCTTCCTTCAAGGAACGGACAACTCCAATAATGCGTTTGTGAGGTATTATAGGAACGGAAGGGATTTCAAAGTAGTTTTCTTCAGTTAGTCGTGATAGTGCATCCGCCTTTTTGTTTTTATCTGCAGGTGTGTAAGTCACTAGGAAGTTAAACCTTAGAAAGAATAGTGACCATCGTACCTGTCGGTGCGAGAGAGTTTTGCTAGTCTGAAGATATTGGAGGTTTTTATGGTCCGTGTATATAATTATTGGTAATTGGGTGCCTTCGAGTAAATGTCGCCAATTCTCCAGAGCCAATTTTATAGCAAGCAGTTCCTTTTCACCCACGGGGTAATTTATCTCGGGACTGCTTAGGGATTTAGAGAAAAAGGCGACTGGATGAAGTGGTGAAGTGTGGGTTGGTCGTTGGGAGAGTATTGCTCCTACTGCCATGTTTGACGCATCTACCTCCAGAATGTATTGGAGGGATGGGTCTGGATGGCGTAATATGGGAGCGGAAGTAAACCTTGTCTTTAACAAGTGAAAAGCTTTATTGGCTTCTTCTGACCATTTGAATGTTTTTTTTATGCTAGTGAGCTGTGTGAGGGGTCTCACAATAGCAGAAAAGTTTTTAATGAACTTCCTGTAGAAATTTGAAAATCCCAGGAATCGCTGTAGCGCCTTGCGTGTGGTTGGTGTAGGCCAATCCTGAATGCAGGATATTTTACTCATGTCCATCTCGATTCCTGTTTTGGATATGATGTAGCCTAGAAAGAGTACCTCGTCTTTATGAAACAAGCATTTCTTCAGTTTCACATAAAGGTTATGTGCAAGCAATCTCGATAGTACAAGTCTTACATGTCTTATGTGTTCAGACAGGGATCGTGAATATATAAGTATATCGTCCAGCTATACCACAACACAGACATCTAGTAAGTCTTTAAAAATATCGTTTAAAAATCGTTGGAAAACTGCAGGGGCGTTGCATAGCCCGAATGGCATCACAAGATATTCGAGCAATCCGTATCTGGTTCTGAATGCAGTCTTCCACTCGTCTCCATCACGGATTCAAATGAGATTGTATGCTCCTTTCAGGTCCAATTTTGAAAAATAGGTAGCTCCACGCACCTGCTCAATGAGCTCAGGGATAAGCGGTAGAGGATAGCGATCTTTTATTGTGATAGCATTCAATTTCCTGTAGTCGATGATAGGTCTGAGACTTGAGTCCTTATTGCGAACAAAAAAGAGTCCTGCTGCTGTGGAAGAAGTGGAAGGTCTAATAAAACCTTTTTCCAAATTCTCATCCAAATAGGTTTTGAGATGGGAAAGTTCATCCTGTGAAAGAGGATAAACATGACCAAACGGCAATTTGCTATTTGGTAGTAGATCAATGCTACAATCATAGTCTCGATGAGGAGGTAATGCTTGAGCATTTTTCTCAAGAAAAACCTCAGAAAGATCCTGATAACATAGTGGTGCAATCTCATCTGTCACCATAGACAGAATCTTCCCGGAAAACGGGAGGTTACACGTATCCTCGCAATAGCAAGAGAGGAAGGCCAAGGACCGTTCCTTCCAATCTATGGTTGGTTGGTGTGTGTGTAACCAGGGAAGTCCCAACACAATGGGAAAGTGGGGTGAAGATATTAAATCGAAGGTAGTGGTCTCCCTATGAGACTCGTTAATAGTGACTAGAAGTGCTTGTGTCTGATCGGTGATTGGACCAGAGGATAACGGAACACCGGTAATAAGACTTACTGAGACAGGTTTAAGTTTAGAAATAATAGGAATTTTATTTGAAGCAGCAAAACATATATCAATATAATTTCCACAAGATCCTGTGTCAATCATGGCCTTAGTAGTAATCCTGTTCTGGTCCCACTGTAATGTCAAACAAACAAAGATGTAAGGGTTAGTGAATGAAGTTGTCAATCCCCCTAGGAGGACATGTGAACACTCACCCTTCTTTTTGTTGACTAGGGGACAGACATTTATCTTGTGATCCGGGGATGCACAGTACAAGCAGAGATTTTCATATCGTCTTTTGGCTTTTTCCATAGTTGATAGCGGTGGGCGTATGGTTCCTACTTCCATAGGAACGGGGTTAACGGCCAGAATCCGAGAGGAAACGGATAATGGCATTCCCATTTTCTCAGCCTTTCTTTCTCGTAGTCTTCTATCTATGGTAATACTGAGTTGTATTAATGTATCCAGGGTTTTTGGTAGATCCGCTCGGGCGAGCTCGTCCTTAACGGCTTCTGATAGGCCAAGCCTAAATTGGGTTTTCAGAGATGCATCATTCCATTCTGAATCAAGGGTCCATCTCTTGAATTCCGCGACAAAGTCTTCTACAGGCCTCCTTCCTTGTTTCAAGGATCTTAATTGAAGATCGGCAGTACTCTGCCTATTGGGGTCATCATATAGGCTAGTGAGTTCTGCTAGGAACAAGGCATAGGAGTTGAGAAGCTGGTCGTTTTTCTCAAAAAGAGAGTCTGCCCAGGCTCGAGGATCGCCTGTTAGGTAAGAAATAATAGTACAAACCTTAACCTCCTTAGCGGTAATCCCGAGCGTGACTCGGGGTTGGTTTTTCATATCAGGAGCGGTAACCCCGAGTCACGCTCGGGGTGGATTGCAGAGAGCGCAGCGGTGTTCTCTTACCTTATCCTGGCGATCCAGCGATGATCTCTCATTGCTGTGACCGCCAGCCGAGAGTCCCGCCGCTCCTCCGTCGGTCTCCGTCGCTCTGATCACTTCCTAGTTCCGTTCCCTGCAGCAGCAATGCTGCATGGGAGCGGAACTAGGGAGGGAAATTCAAAAAAAAAGAAAAAAAAAACGTTGCACAAAACACAAAACACATTTTATATTATATATATATATATATATATATATATATATATGCATATATATATATATATATATATATGCATGCATATATATATATATATATATATATATATATATGTATATATATATATATATATATGCATGCATATATATATGTATATATATATATATATATATATATATATATATATATATATATATATATATATATATATATATATACCGGTATATATATATATATATATATATATATGCATATATATATATATGTATGCATATATATATATATATATATATATATATATATATATATATATATATATATATATATATATATATATATATATGTATATATATATATATATATATATATATATATATGTATATATATATATATATATATATATATATATATATGCACACACACATATATCTATATATAATGCATGAATTATAATCTAATCAATAATATAATTTTATTATATATATTATATATTAAATAATAAAATAATATTATTGATTCGATTATAATTCACGTGTTTGTGTTTCAAATTTATCACATCTGGGATGTCTACTAGACTCTTGTTTTGGTCAGGTTTAAGTCAGTAATTACTAAGAATTGTAGGCCTATAATACATAACGCCAAATTTCCATGAAAAGAATTGTACCGCTTTTGGTATGTAATTCCTGACATAATCATACCGCCAGGGAGGTTAATGTGATCAGTAAGGTAGGTACGAGGTTTTAGCAAAAAAAGTAACTCACATGCGTTTTTAAATTCGCGAAATTTTTTGCGATCGCCTGTAAATACCAAAGGGGGATTTATCTTGGGTTCAGGGGACTGAGCAGAGGTAAGTTGTGTCAGTCTAATTACCTGCTGCGACAGAGCCTGATTGTCTTCTTTTAATTCAGCAAGTGCGTGTATTAACGCAGTTACTTGCTGTTTTAATTGTGTCACCTGAGTGGTTATTTCTGCTGAATCCATTTGTAGGTTCGTTCAATCTGTAACGCTCCTGCGTTTCATGTATGTGTGGATTTTCAGCTGCAGAAATATTCCACTTCAGTAGTCATGTAAGAGAGATGCTGAGATACCATTCCCAACCTCAATGACTCATCATGTGTGGAAGGTCTTAATTCAGCTAGTAAATACACACACTCAACAAGCTGGTTCCTAGAGTGACTTTATGTATGTAGTAACACAGTGATGAAGATTTAAGAGACAGGTTGAGTGGAGGTGGTAGGTGACAGACACTTGAAGGTAAGACAGTAGCAGATGGATGCAGGTAGGTTTAGCAATCATGTATGGTAGCAGATGACAGAGTAGCAGGTGGACATACAAGAGTGATCAACCCAGTGCAGGAATAAGTAGCAGTAGTCTTAAGAGCTAGCAATCTAGATATGCAGATGTGATAAATAGTCTTTACTATGCAGAGCTAAATAGTGTAAGCTTAGTATAAGTTTATAGAGGGTTCCCCTGCGGGGTACTTAGCACTAATAGCAATACAGCCGAAGGTTGGTTCAGGAGGAGCGGATGATCCGGAAGCGGGATGCAGGGATCAGCGCAGCGAGGTTCCGTCAGCGAGGTTCCGTCAGCGAGGTATGCTTGCAAGCACGAAAGCTTCAAGCCAAGTTAGCATCCAGGTAAGGGTGTTTGAACGAACACATGTGAGTGAGAACCGGCGCTTTAAATAGCCATCTAGTCCGGCGCTGAGTGATGACAGCTTCAGTCTTAAAGGTGTATGCGCACCTTTCCAAAAGAAAATGGTGGGGCGCATACACTTGTGAAAAGAGTAATTTAGGGTACCAAAGGTACAGGAACATTACACCTGGAAGATAGTGGACCGTGCAGTAACAAGATAGTGCAGACCAGGGCAAATTAGCGTGAATATAGAAGTGACTCTCACAGCCGGTTATATCAAGCCACGATGTATCACGTCTATAGGAATCAATAAAACATATGATATATGGTAAGCCTACTAGATAAATATACATATAGCAATTCAAAGTTGGGGTCATATACTCCATTACAAAGAAGAAGAGAGAGATAGCCAAACAGGAACAAGTAGAGCCAAGTCCATAGATACTTACTCCAAGCAAATTACCGAAGGTGTACCCCTTTAAACCAAAGAATGAGTGCCATTATGTCATACGAGGTAAATCAACAGAGGGGCACCTCTTACCTTGTGCCTAGATCTCCTGCCACACTTGTCAGTCCAAGCAGGGCTGAATGTGGCGTGACACTGGCGTCTCGTACACTGGCCCCTTCAAATACGCGGCCCTGCCGGAAGCGATCGTGTCGGCTTCCACCCGCATGTTATTTCCGGCACGGGCGCCAAAGAATAGCGCATGCGTGACAACCAGCGTGAACCGCATGGGTAACAGTGTTACAGCACAATGGTTTTTATTTTCACCTGGTGATACTTCAAATAACATATTTGCTGTTCTACAGTGGCTATACTCATTATTCTACTGTATCCATGGTTGTCAAACTAGGCAGGACCTCAAACATGTCTGTCTTTGTAATCTCTGTTACACTGGAGGTTATTGGGATTTGTAGTTTGCACAAGAAGATAATATTGTTTTACGCTTACAGTTTGGCTCACAGGAAGTGACAAGGGCATGGCATTTCTGGCAAGAGCAACCGTTATTTTCTGTGCTTGCCAAAAATATTCTCAGCTTACAACAAGCTAGAAAACTAACGAAGCCATCACATTTAAGGACTAGTAAGCCTTAATATAATACATTTTGTTCTTTGGTTTAGTTAGCCTTCAAATACATGTGTATCCATAAACAAAATTCCCAGAAAACACACAACTGAACATTACTAATGCCCATAATTCATAGTTCCAGCTTTCAGAAGCAGAAGGGATATATGCACTGGGCCCCAATCAGTTAACAGAGTTAACAGTGGAAAATACATCAATGGGCCAGTACCCCAGAGGCCTATGCGCATCAGGCAGAAAAAAAGAAAATCCAAATCCATTGCTTGTCAATTATTTCGTTTTTTCAATTACCTTTTTTTATTAAATTTGGCTGCTTTAACAATAAATAAAGAGTTTTTTAGGGTTAGCACCATTTAGTAAACACAGCAATCACTGTTTCTTGGTCACCCTGTGATTCGCCTAATTATACACGGGTCTACCCGTGACTGCCAGCAACATCTTAACTATCAAGAAATAAACGGACGCTTGCTATGATTAATTAAGGTTAACACAGTGAAAGAGATCTCTGGAGCATAACATTTTTTTTTATTTAATGAGAAGAGCGCCTGAAGTTGCTGCTGGATCTGCATTCATTAATCATATTAAAATATAACATTAAATATAATTAATTATTTGGGATCTTGGAATTCAATATTCAAAACATCTTGGAAACACTTTCATGAAGTATGAAGTAGTCTTATCATACTGACCTCAAACTCAGTGGAAAATGAAGAGAAAATTGGACTTCAGGCAAACTTTAGGGCACATTTTAAAGTATATGTAAAGTAAATCCAGTCATTAACTTCTCATTCAAACTCGATCCTGCTCTAATACCAAAAGTATTTTTTATTCTTTTTTATATCTGCAGCTTTATTGAAATAATACCTAGTCCTGCCATGAAGGTCCTTGTTAAAGCACTTTCTGTTATAGGGTGACAACTGTCTTTATCACCTTGTCACACACTATTCACAGCATCTGCTTTTGCAGTTGTAACCTTTAAAGAAAATAATTGACTCACTGCCACATCCAGATGGGAATGTAACAGAGTTTATGCTATTTTAGCTTCTTTGCATTAGCAAAAGTTCTTTCTTTTCCAATTAGAGCATTTAGAGATTCAGCGTAACAATTTTTAAAATGTTGTGTGGGTTCCTAGACCCTGTTGTACCGATTACACCAATGTGACCTGAATGTTACATATTACACACTCAGCTTTAGCCTGTGCAGAGATTTTCCAGCTCTGGGACAACAATCTAAGCAGCACCAGAATACTGAGAGTGATCATCACTGGGGGTGGATTAACTCCTCAGTTAATACTTTACACTGTAGCCACTACCATGTGTCTTAATGGAAACATGCACTATTCACAGCATCTGCTGTTGTAATTGTGACCTTTCAAGACAAATGTCTGTATCTCACTGTCATGTCCAAACCGGAATATAACAGGGTTTACACTATGGTAGCTTCTTCACAGAGGCAAAAGTTCATTTTTTTTCTAATTAAAGCATTTAGATATTTGGCGTAACAATTTTTTAAATGTTGTGTGTGTTCTTAGCCCCTACTGTATCGATTACACCGATGTGACCTGAATGTTACATATTACACACTCAGCTTTACCCTGCGCAGAGGTTCCCCACCGGCGCTCCTGGCTCCTCCCCCTCAAGTAGTGCCCCCAGAGAAAGCTACTTGCCTTGGGGGCACAGCTGTATGCTTACTCCCAAGCCACTGCTCTATCCGTCTAAAAGACACATGGAGCCGTGGCTGGACCCCGCCCCCCTGCTCTCTTCTCATTGGCTCACTGGCTGTGATTGACAGCAGTGGGAGTCAATGGGCTCCCACTACTGTCCCAGCCAATGAGGAGGGTCTCGGGACAGCCAAGGCAATCATGACCATCGCTGGATCAGAGGGCGCTCAGGTAAGGATTGGAGGGGCTGCGGCGGGTGCTGCAACCAGAAAGTTTTTTTACCTTCATGCATAGAATGCATGAAGGTAATAAATTATCTTCAGGCTTTAGAACCCCTTTACGTAACATTTACCTGGTCTTTGATTCTGTGCAAAGTCTTACAGAGCAAGCCCAATCTGTTGTTTGCAAGAGTGACTGGCCCCCAGAAAAGTTACATAGTTACATAGTAGTTGAGGTTGCATAAAGACAATAGTCCATCCAGTTCAACCTGTGTAGGTGTGTGTGGCCGTAATCATCTCTCATACCCCTGAATGTTCTGATCTTTGAGATGTACGTGCAAGAGTCTTTTGAGAGCAACCATACTTCCTGCAGAAACCACCTCCTGTGGTAGAGAATTCCACAATCCTGTAGCCCTAACAGTAAAGAACTCCCTACGTTGCCTTAGGTTAAAACGCTTCTCCTCTAATCGCATTGTATGCCCTCGAGTCCTCATGCAATCCTTTCGACTGAATAGCTTTTTTTCTATGCTGAGATCACCATTGAGGTATTTATAAATTGCTATCATGTCCTCTCTCAGGCGGTAAAGGAGGAGAGCATATTTAAAAGAAGAAAAACTACCACAAGAGGACACAGTTTTAAATTAGAGGGGCAAAGGTTTAAAAGTAATATGAGGAAGTATTACTTTACTGAGAGAGTAGTGGATGCATGGAATAACCTTCCTGCAGAAGTGGTAGCTGCAACTACAGTGAAGGAGTTTAAGCATGCATGGGATAGGCATAAGGCTATCCTTCATATAAGATAGGGCCAGGGACTATTCATAGGATTCAGATATATTGGGCAGACTAGATGGGCCAAATGGTTCTTATCTGCGACACATTCTATGTTTCTATGTTTCTATGTCTCTTCTCCAGGGAGAATAAATCAAGCGATTGCAGACGCTCTTCATAATTAAGGTCCTCCAATCCCCTATATCGTTTAGTTGCCCTTCTCTGGACTCTCTCC
The DNA here is from genome assembly GCF_965119305.1 of Pelophylax lessonae. NCBI lineage: Eukaryota > Metazoa > Chordata > Amphibia > Anura > Ranidae > Pelophylax > Pelophylax lessonae. The sequence continues at coordinate 114,876,747 of NC_138770.1, read as the reverse complement.
AGCTCCAACACATCCCTCCTGAGGACTGGCGACCAGAACTGGAAAGAATACTCCAGATGCGGTTGGACCAGAGTTTTATAAAGTGGTAGGATTATAGTTTTATCTCTGGAATACATCCCTTTCTTTATGCATGCTAATATTCTGCCAGCTTCGGCAGCTGCCGCTTGACATTGCATGCTATTGCTTAGTTTATCCTCTACCAAGACTAGCAAGGGTGGTACAGAACAAACTCAACCCAATCAAAAGGTCCGAAAGGTGTATCGTTATTTGTGTTATACCATTTTTTTATGCTCAACAGACACACTTCTAATGCAAACTATCCTAAATACATTTACGTATATTTTAGATGATAAGGTTTCATAAACTGACAACCAACATATTATTTAATAGATTGAAATTACAATTCGTTGTGAGCAAACATGATATGGACCCTATGCACATCTCATTTAGGAAGTCCAAAATGTCCTGTTAGCCTTCTAGATCTTGCAGCACAGGTATGTTCAGTGTCTAACTGATTAGAATCATCATATACTTTCATGGAACCACTTGTAATGAAGGTAACTCCATTTAAGCAGGAATTATGGAACATGGCAGGTATTTTTCATCTGTTATTTAATAACCACTTGATGCCAAATCACATATCTGTACGTCATGTAACTTCAAGTGGTTGTACCGAAGACAGTGATGCCTGCAGCTGAAATACAAGCAGCGGGAGAGGATGTCCTTCCCCTCCTGCTGCTTTTCCACACTCGCCCAGGCTCTCCCGTTCTACCGGGAGACCTGAGTGACCAGTCGGCACTTCTGCTGGCTGGCCGGAGACGCGAAGAAAGCTGGGATCAGCTTTGATCAGGTCTCGGATATGGTAACCAAGAAGCAACATCATGATATCACTTCCAGCAATAAAAGTATAAAAAAAAATAATAATAATAATTAAAGCAACAGTGTAAAAAAAAATTATATAAATTAATAATAAAAAATGTTTAAGTGCCCCCATCCCCCCAGGCTAGCACGCAAAGGTGAATGTGTGCATCAGTCCTGAACACACACAAAACGCAGATCAACCCACACATCGGTTTGGGTCACAACGAACATCAGATCATGGGCAGTAATCCTAGCAGTAATGGCAGTAATTCTTGACCTCCTCTGTACATCTAAAATGTAAAGGCTTTGAAAGCATCGCCTATGGATAGTAAAATATACGCCGTTTGTTGCCATTGTGCGGGCGTGCACAATTTTGACATATTTGGTATCTATTTAATCGGTGTGACATCATCTTTTATATTTTGCAAAAAAATTGGGTTATGTAAGTGCACTATTGACTTTTTATAAATATTGTACATTACGGACCACATTGAACACTTGCGGGAGCATACCAACATACCTTGGATACGTGGGGAGCAATTAGGAGACCGTGAAGGTGTTTACAGGTCAGACATATACATAAAGTGGGATAACCCTGCATAAGGGGTGTAGTGTATTAACACAGACAGGCTTGTACAGGTTGCTTCTTTATTCACTGCACATCAGCATGCAACTAACTTCAGCCACACCCAGCTCCCAGACATATACATAATTGTAACATTTTGCAGACAGCAACTTAACCCGTTGCTTACCATACTACATTCCCTCCTCACTTTGAATAAAACATAACATGCACAACGTATTAATAAGATTAACAAAATGCATGGATGAACAACTAAAAATTTAAACTATAAACTCCTGACTATACACATAGTCCTTAAGGTAGGCCGGTGGATTTGTTGCTCGTTTTTCTCTCGGCCATTCCGATGTGGATGGTTGTGGATTGAAGTCTGGATCACTGGCAGTATCATCACTACTCTTTGCCTGTTCGCCATCTTCCGATACTTGACCTTCTGACTCAATAAATTTCTTCACAAATGAGGAATTACGCACTTTTGTGTGACCATCTAAATCCTCTAAAACCACTTGAGTACCTCTTTTCTCCTTTACAACATAAGGCTCAGGTTCAAAGGACGGAGCCAGTTTGTTAAACCGATCACTTTGAAGCAACACCTTATCACCCTGTTGAAGGCCACTAGGTTGACAATGGCGGCGGTGGTTTGCATACTGTTCAGCCTGGATCTTCCTTTCCTCATCAATATGCCGAAAAGGTTTCTGACTTGTAGGAGGACCCCCAATGTCTGGCAATTTTGTCCTGAATTTGCGACCACAAAGAAGTTCCGCAGGACTAACGCCAGTGACAGTATGCGGAGTTGTGCGATAAGCCAAAAGAAAACGCCACAGTTCCTTTTTCCAGTCTCTTCTCTCTAAATGAGCAATCCGCAAAGCTTTCAGCAAGGTTCGATTCTGGCGTTCCACTTCCCCGTTAGCCTGTGGCCAGTATGGAGTTGTATGATGATGTTCAATAGCATTTGATTTCAGATAATCCTGAAATTCCTGAGAAGTAAATTGGGCACCATTATCACTCACAATCCGTTTAGGCAACCCATGAGATGCAAAAATGCTCTCCAACCCCTCAATTACAGTTGATGATGTAGCTTTAGTGAGAACTACCACCTCTTGCCACCTTGAATAATAGTCCAAAACAACTAAAAGATGGTGTCCAGATGGAATGTCGCACAGATCAATGGCTAAATCTTCCCATGGTCCCTCAGGTAGAACAGTGTGAGTTACTGGTTCTGGTTTAGGTTTGCTGCCCACCAACTGACATGCTCGACATGAAGAAACCAAACGTTCCACATCCTTGTCAATTCCTGGCCACCAGACTTTCTCACGTAATCTTTGTTTGGTGCGTACAATGCCTTGATGGCCCTCATGGGCTAAATGTAATGTACGTTTCCGTAAGTCTTTAGGCATCACAATACGATTGCCACGTAGAACTAGTTGTCCTGCAATACTCAGCTCTTGTTTGATTCTGTGATAGCTTGGGTCACAATCCACCCAAACCCCTTGTCTTACACATTTCCTCAACCGAGCAATTTCCGGATCCACAGATGACAATTCTTCAACCTCCCGCGGTGTCAATGCCTGAGGCATGGCGTTAGTAGCCACAAAACGAATGTACTCTTCTGCCAGGTTATGAACAGGTGCAGAAGACTGAGGCAATCTGGAAAGTGCATCTGCCGCATTAGTCGGTCCAGGTCTGTACCGCACTGTAAAGCGATATGGTAACAATCTGAGAACCCATCTCTCAATTCTGGCGGATGGTTTTGAGCGTGGCGAATATATCACTTCCAGAGGCTTGTGGTCTGTGATGATTTCAAAATCAAGGCCGTAGAGATTGGTGTGAAACCTTTCACATCCCCAAACAACAGCCAAAGCTTCTTTCTCGGTCTGAGAATAACGTCTCTCTACATCAGTGAGGGATCTGCTGGCATACTGAATAGGCCTGTAATCGCCTGTGCATTGTCTCTGAACCAAGATGGCGCCTAACCCCACAGGGCTAGCATCGACAATAACTTGGGTGTGTGCAGTAGGATTGAAATAAGCCAAAGTTGTGGCGCAAGTCAGCCATCTCTTAAGTTCATCAAATGCACCTTGTTCCAAAAAGCCCCACTTCCAAGGGACTGCTTTGCGAGTCAACACTCTCAAAGGTTCACTGACAGTCGCCATATCTGGAATAAACTTGGCACAGTAATTCACTAGCCCAAGAAAACTGCGTACTTCTGCA
>NC_138770.1:114858095-114868095 GCF_965119305.1 Pelophylax lessonae | reverse complement strand
AAAAGGGCTAATTCGCACAGGTTCTCTATTATATTTGTGTCCGCTAATAATGATTTTAGTGTATATTTATGGAAAATATTGTCTTGATAAATTTGGGGGGGGGGGCCCTGTCAGGTAGGCTGTATGGGGCCCCGTGATTTCTAACAGCAGCCCTGACGGCGGGTGCAGCATGTAGAGAAATCACTGTCCTCCTTTTTCCTCCTATAGCTGCAGGAGGAAAATGGAGGAGATTGGTTCCTCTATATGCTGCCCCCGCCCCTCCTCCTATCCAGTTCACTTGTGTTCTGCTGTCTCTGGGCCCCTGTGTGCTCCCCTGGACCCCCCCCCTACTGTGCTGCTGGCTTCCCCCCTCCTCTCTCCTGCCGGCTGCTGTAGGGGACGTGTCACAATAGAGAACCAGGAAGGGGTCAGTAAAATATGTAATTTACCAGCTCCTTCCTTTTCCGAATGGACAGAGTTATAGTCAGTGACACTGTAAAAAAATAAAAGAAAATTATAAAAAATAATACAATTAAAACACCAAAAAATAAAAACTACTGACACCAGTGGGTGAACTTGCAGGATCGCAAAGGTCACACTTGCGACCGGGCCCTGGCATTCCACCACGTGGGGAGGCCCTAAGATGGCAGGAAGGGAGCCCACTGCAGAACTTGAAAGGGTCCCACTGCAGGGCCGTAATAAAGGGCCCCGCAATGAGAATAGGGCCCCAGGATCAGTGGGAAGAGCCCCAGGCCTGAAGGTTCTAGTTACACCTCTGCTCCAGTTATTTTAGGATGCTGGATGTCATGCCAGTGGTAAACGTGCATGTTAATTTGTGCACATGCAGGAGCTTGCCTACTCGTTCATGCATGTCCAGCAGTGGGTAACTGCACCTACTTATCAACGCACGTCTGCAAATTACACTATGCACTAAACCATGAGTATGCGCACATGCATAAGCCCACACTGGAATCCTTATACTGGAGTGTATCTGTCTGGAGGGAATATATCTATTTACACACTATAAAAAGCTTTAAGAGAAGAATATAATAATGTTCATAATTATAAGATACTTCTAGCCTCGACTGTCATCAGTAAAAAAAAAAAAGGGGGGGGGGATTATTGTCAACACAGTCTTATTCAAAGAAAAATATATTCAAAATGTCATACATTAATGTTCCTTCCAACTCAAATTCTGATTATTCCAAGGTTGGAAATTCAACGACCGAACACAAATCTTTAAAAAAATGTACCAAATAACTGTTGCATCATAATTGGAGCTGACTTTTTACACAGAAAGATCCAATTTGCAAAGCAACAACCCATGATGTGCATTGAAGATCTTAGAAAGTATATCCAATGGAGGCATAAACACTGGGACCCCTTCTTAACAAGACACCTGATTGAAAACTATACTTGATCTACACTATATTGTCAAAAGTATTGGGACGCCTGCCTTTACATGCACATGAATTTTAATTGCATCCTAGTCTCAGTCCGTAGGGTTCAATATTGAATTGGCTCATTCTTTTCAGCTATAAAAGATCAACTTTTCTGGGAAGGCTGTCCACAAGGTTTAGGAGTGTGTCTGTGGGAATGTTTGACCATTCTTCCAGAAGCACCTTTGTGAGGTCAGGCACTGATGTTGGAGGGAAGGCCTGGCTCACAGACTGCGTTCTAAGACATCCCAAAGGTGTTTTGTCGGGTTGAAGTCAGGACTCTGTGTAGGCCAGTCAGGTCCACCCCATACTCCCGCATCCATGTCTTTATGGACCTTGCTTTATGCCTTGTCCAAAATGTCTTGGTATGCTGACGCCTTAAGAGTTCCCTTCATTGGAACTAGGGGGCCAAGGCCAACCCCTGAAGAATGACCCCACACCATAATCCCCCCTCCACCAAATGATTTGGACCAGTGCACTAAGCAAGGTCCATAAAGGCATGGATGAGCGAGTTTGGGGTGGAGGAACTTGACTTGCCTGCACAGAGTCCTGACATCAACCTGATAGAACACCTTTGAGATGAATTAGAGCAGAGACTGCGAGACAGGTCTTCTCATTCAACATCAGTGTCTGACCTCACAAATGCGCTTCTGGAAGAATGGTCAAACATTTCCATAGACACACTCCTAAACTTGTGGACAACCTTCTCAAAAGAGCTGGGTGGGCCAACTTAATATTGAACACTATGGATTAAGACTTGGACGCCAATAAAGTTCATTTCTGTAAAGGCAGGCGTCCCAATACTTTTGACAATATAGTGTATATTAATATGTACTGTTGCAGCTGTGCCCAAAAGGAGTATTTGTTTCACACATTTCCATATAGAAAAATCCTGTACTGTTGGATGGATTAAAGCCATATGCTGCCATTTATCAAAGACACAGATTCAAATTGTATAAGTCACAGGGGAGGTGGTAAGTATTACTTGCCAAGATAAGTCATACCTTATACACTTATAACATCTCACATAAAACATGCATTATAATAAGGTATTGGAATCAAATTGCTCCGGCAAGTATCTTTGAAAGTTCAGTTCATGTGTGTGGCTTTGCATACATTGTAATTCCATGTGACTCACGGACCCTGCAGAAACGTTCATCTTTAAAGTTCAGCTTTAACTACATATGATATTAATTTGCATAGGACAAGAATTTTAAAGGTTGCAAAACAGTTCGTGTTCACTCTAATAGGTTATCCATCAGACCAAGGGGGACAAACTTTAACAGTTGTGCTTGATTATAAATGACTTTATCCTGATTATACATATATTATATGGCTCTGGTAGAAAGATGGCAGTGTGAGAAAACAAAGAGCCGCACTTCTGGTTGAAGATGTGAAGTATTAAAATCCAGATTTATTGATGTCCAAAGGATAAAAACATGCAAAACATAACCACAACAGTGATTGATGGTGCCATACTCTTTTGAGTTTCTTATTATGTATCTTTTTGGTATATATTTTATTTAAACATCCCCATTTTCTCCCTCTTTTTTCTTTTTTTTCTTTTCTCTTTACCTCTCCTCCTTTCTATTCCCCTTCCTTTTCTTTCTTTCCTTTTCTCTCTTTTCTCTCTTTTTGCTTTTCTCACTCCCCCTTCTTTTCTTCTATTTTTCTTTTTTTCTTTTCCGCTACTCTTTTTTATTTTATTTTTTCCTCCTTTTATCATGTACTTATATTTTTTCTTCCTTCTTTTTTACTTTTCGCTTTTTTTTTTTTTTTATTATTATTTATTTATTATTTATTTTTTATTTTTATTTTTCTTCTGGGCTTCACCCATTTACCAGTTTTTTTACATCCACTATAACTTTGTTGGTGTATTTTGTTATATATTTTTGGTTTGGGGTGAAGCTGACCTATACAAACAATTCCTGCTGGGCTGTCTATGTACCTCTAATTGAAGATGAATACCTGCAGCTGTGTGCTCAATTAATTACGATCTAGGAGGAGCACAGGAAAAGTTTACCTCTATTTAAAGCAGTGTTTTGTAATGTTTGTGCATGTTTACGACTAAGCGGACGTTTCCGTGAAACGCGTTAACCGCTGTTTATGTTATGTTTTGCATGTTTTTATCCTTTGGACATCAATAAATCTGGATTTTAATACTTCACATCTTCAACCAGAAGTGCGGCTCTTTGTTTTCTCACACTGCCATTGCCTGGATTGCGGATCCTTGCTTGCACCTGCGTTGGATGTGTTGTGGGATTGCCTTCTCACCGGAGCGGTTCTTTCTCTCCCTGACTGTTTTCTGGTAGAAAGATCTCACAGATATTTTAACCTTAGAGTGCAAAGAAATGTTTTTTTTTTTTTAACTTTTCTTTTCTCTTTTCTTTTTATCTATATGTGTCTTGACTCTTGACATATAATGAGAGAATTAAAAGGGGAATTTCAATCTTGAGGCCAAAGTAGCAGAGTTGGAATAATTCTCCCATTCAGCTGCAACCACAATTCCCTGCAATTCACTCTTTATTGAGTAGGCCTTTATAACACCAAGTTCCCACCAACAGTACCATCATCCTTGGTATGCGATAAGATACATTCGCAGCACAGCATCTATATCAGGCAGGTACATTATATCACTACACTACACTGACCACTACACTACACTGAACGCTACACTACACTGACCATTACACTGCACTGACCACTACACTACACTGACCATTACACTACACTGACCATTACACTACACTGACCACTACATTACACTGACCACTACACTACACTGACCATTACACTACACTAAACTGACCATTACACTACACTGACCATTACACTACACTGACCACTACACTACACTACACTGACCATTACACTGCACTGACCATTACACTACACTACACTGACCATTACATTACACTACACTGACCATTACACTACACTGACCATTACATTACACTACACTACACTGACCATTACATTACACTGACCATTACACTACACTGACCATTACATTACACTGACCATTACATTGCACTAATCATTACACTACACTGACCATTACACTACACTGACCATTACATTACACTGCACTGATCATTACACTACACTGATCATTACATTACACTGCACTGATCATTACACCACACTGACCATTACACGACACTGACCAGGACTGGCAACTGTCAGAGAATGATTAAGGTCCATTATTATGTGTGTGTAATGTCTCCCAACTACCCATTGCTTCCTTCTGCAGCTCTACCACCTCTCATCCATCAAATGTCCTGAAAGCCGGACAGCAGAGCTTTACCCCACCCCCACTCACTGCCTGACTCACTGCTTGTGCTATGTCCAACTCATGAAGCTGAGATGGTGGGAACACACACATCACCTGGATGTAGGCAAAAGCATGGACAGGGAGGTAGGAAAAAGGGCAGCCAGGAGGACATGAAGAGAACAGAAGGCAAAAGGTGGCGGGGGGACATTGAGTAAAAAAAGGGGAGAACAGATTGGAGGTGGAGTATGGAGAGGCCACAACCAAAAAAATGGGGCATCAAAAAAAAAGAATAAAATGAATGAGGAAAAACATTAACCACTTAACCACTTGCTGACCGTATACTTTTTATATACGTTGGCAAGCTGCCTCTCCCAGGCAGAGTCATGTATCGGTACGTCACTTGCCTGGGAGGGGCTAGGGGGCGAACGTGCGCCCGTCAGCAGGGAAGCTTGCGCGTGTGTCAGATGGCCGCCTGACACCCTCGATCTCTCCCCACTGAGAGAAAAGGACAGACTGCTGATGTAAACACAGCCGTCCATCCTTCTGCCTGCAATGATCACAGAGACAGTGTGATCCTGCTATATAGAATCGCATGTCTCTATGATCATTTCACAAGCCCCACCCCCCCTCCCCAAAGTTAGAATCACTCCCCTAAGCTTAGATTTAACCCCTTGATCCCCCAACAGGGTTAACCCCTTCCCTGTCAGTGTCATTATTACAGTAACAGTGCATATTTTTTGCACTGATTACTGTAGTAATGCCACTGGTCCCCCCCAAAAGTGTCAAAAATGTCAGTTAGGGATCGGATTCGTCCGCCGCAGTGTCGCAGTCCCGCTACAAATCGCAGATCGCCGCTATTGCTAGTAAAAATAAAAAAAAAAACATGCTCACAAACACAGATAAAATCAGGCTTTACAAAAACACAGCTCCAACGGGTGCAATGGGTATCCTAATCCAATGCTATATGGTGAAGACGCTTACGCAATTTTTGGGACAGGCCATCTTCCTCAAGAAGGGGGCCTGTCCCCTGAAGCACATAATCTTCTCCAATGTGTGGCGTTGGATTAGGATACCCATCCCACCCGTTGGAGCTGTGTTTTTGTAAAGCCTGATTTTATCTGCGTTTGTGAGCATGGTTTTGTTGCGTTTCTAATAAATGGTTATGGCGGTAATGCACTAGGCGTTTGTACCCTCTTGTGTGTGTTTGTACAGCCTAAGTTGGTGTATGTATTCATGTAAGATAGGGACCTAAGATAGTAAGCTCATTAATTGCAGGTATGGATGTAAATATAGAATATATAATAATAATCAATATATGCAAAGCCCTACATAAATTGACAGCACTATAAATACCTGTTATAAATAAATTTGAATGAGACAGTGAGAAAACAGTTTTAAGGAGAAGTAATAGAGTGGGAACCAGTGGCGGCCCATCCATTAGGGGCGCCGCCCCCCTATCCACGTGTCCAGCCCCCTAATCTACATGCAGGGCGCCGGACGCATGGATTTCAATAGGGGATTTTTTTTTAAGCATGTGATTAGAGCCAGAGGCTCTAATAGGCTTCAAAAATGAATATTCGCTATTGTCCCATGGATTCTCCTCCTAGCCAATCAGAAAGCGGGTCGTTAAACCTGTTAACCGATTGGTTGAAAGGAGAAGCCATCTTATTAGCGAAGGAGAAGGAGGGAGGAGACACTGGGGAAGCCCGACCAATGAAGGGGGACATGGAGGAGACTGAGGGGAAAGCCGCTGCCGCCTGCAAATGTCAGTCCAGGGGCAGCTCAGGGTGAGTGAGCTGGCAACCGGGGGGGGGGGGGGGATATGGTGTGTGGTGCGGGCTGGAGCTGGTGTGGTCCACGGTCAGGTCCATCTAGCACCCCCCCCCCCCCCACACACACATGGAGCACCAGTCAGCACTGGTGGGAACAGAGAAAAAAAGGGGGGTTAAGGAGTTTTGGACAGGGCAAGAAAACAATAGAAAGTTAAAAGTTAGGGTCCTTTCACACGGGCGATCCGATCTGATCCGCCTGTCAGTTTTTTCAGGCGGACCTGATCGGATCCTCCATGTACCCCCATGGGGCAGCGGGTGTCAGTGGAGACATGTCCGCTGACATCTGCTGCTATCAGATCCTGTCTGTGAAATCGGGACGGATGGAAACCCTATTTCCCATCCATCTGGCAGATGGAATCAGATGAGAACGGACATCCGATTTCCCCATAGAGGACAGCAGGGATCTGACAGCTTAGTCTCTGCACACAGAGCGGAGACTGAGCTACCATCCGCCTGCTCAGCAGGGATCGGCGGATCGATCCCTGCTGAGCAGAACGAACCTTGTCGGATGGTGTGCCGTGTGAAAGGACCCTTACAGAAGTGACTGCTAGAAGAAGAGAGCAGAGTGCTGTTTATTAGAGAAGAGTGGGGAACAAAAGACAGATATTGGAGAAAATGAGGGGATGCCTGCCCTGGGATGCTGGAGAGGGAGCATGATAGTCTCAGCAGTGCCATAAAACAAAAATTCTGTCTGGAAGAGAGATAGGGAACAGGGAGAGAATACAGAGACAGCTAGTTCCCTATCTCTCTTCCAAGCAGAATTTTTGTTTTATGGCACTGCTGAGACTCTGCTCCTCTCTAGCATCCCAGGAGGCATCCCCTCATTTTCTCCAGTATAATCTGTCTTTTTCCTTCCCCACTGACTCTACAAATAGTACTGACAGTCTGCTCTCTCCTTGTCCCCATTACATCATCATCTGTAAGTTCAAATCTGCCGGCGGGCACTGCACACTGACTCACTTGAGGAGGAATGTTCTTGTTCAGAGGATGTCCCGTAGCCTTGAGTTTTCAGTCTGAGCGCGCTGAGTGCGAGGGCGGGGCATGTGGGCGGGGCAGGGGCGGGGCGTTCCCGAAGTTACGCTATTCATTGGACAGGCACAGTCAGAGGCCAGCCCCCGCCACAGTTTGCCCAATCACTGGGCACCCGCCAGCCATCCTGAACACGAAGGGAAGATAATAATGACGGCTGGACTCACTCAGCGCAGGGAGACAAGAATAAAGGTCAGACGGCCCCTCCTTCCTCCCCTACACTCCCCCACTGGCCGGGACAAGTCCCGGCAGTGTAAATTTGCTGGGACAAGGTCCTATTTGGCGGGACTGTCCCCTCAAAAACGGGACAGTTGGCAACTATGTATGCAGTAGTAGCAACTAGTTATGAGCTGACCGTACCTAGGTTCAGTTTGGGGTGGGTTCACTTAGCATTACTGAAGTTTGGATGCTGAATCCGAACCCAATAAGAGTCAACAGGAGCTGAAAGTTAACCACTTGCCAACCGCCAGCAGTACATATACTGCTGGGCAGTCGGCTCTGTCCCATGAAACGACGTAACTGTATGTCGCTTCGCAGGACCGCGAGTGGAGGGCGCACGCGCGCGCCGTTAGAGGCACCCACGCACATTTGCCACAGAGTAGGCTGATCTGCGATTGCCGCCGGGCACCTGAAATTGCTCCCCATGGAGACAGAACGGCGATCTGCCATTGTAAACACAGCAGACTGCTGTTCTGTCAGAAATGAACACAGGGCTCCTGTGTTCCCCTATTTAGGAACACAGGTCTCTGTGTTCATTCCATAAGTAAATCCCCCACAGTTAGGAAGGGACACATTTAACCCTTTGATCGCCCCTGGTGTTAACCCCTTCCCTGCCAGTGTCATTAGTACAATAACAGTGCATATTTTTACCACTGATTACTATAGTAATGTCACTGGTCCCCCCAAAAGTGTCAAAAATGTCAGTTAGATGTCTGATCTGTCTGCCACAATGTCGCAGTCCCACTAAAAATCGCAGATCGCCGCCATTACTAGTAAAAAAAAAAAAAATAATAATAAAAATGTCATAAATCTTTCCCCTAGTTTGTGGACGTGATAACTTTTGCGCAAACCAGTCAATATACTCTTATTGGAATTTTTTTTTACCATTTTACCAAACATATGTAGCAGAATACCTATTGGCCTAAAATAGTGAAAAAAATTAGATGTTTATATTTTTTTTTTATTGGGAATGTTTTATAGTAGAAAGTGAAAAATATTGGGTTTTTTCAGAATTGTCACTCTTTTTTTGTTTATAGCGCAAAAAATAAAAATCACAGAGATGATCAAATACCACCAAAAGAAAGCTCAATTTGTTGGAAAAAAAGGACATACATTTTATTTGGGTGCAATTGTCAGGAAAAGTTACGCAGTGCCAAATCTCAAAAAATAGCCTGGTCATTAAGGGGCAAAACCTTTCCGGTCCAGAAGTGGTTAAAAAACAGCCATTGCTTTTTTTCCAGGCTAATATGCTAAAAGGAAAACTAACATTAACCAGTTACGTGATTCTGCACTCCCGCCTAAGAGGTGCTGCCTGCATGCCGCTTTTGCTGTGATTACTCACCGCAGAATCGATCTGCCGGGCACTGGACGTTCGCTGGCACCTGCCGATTGTCAGGCAGAGACACAGAACAGAGCTCTGTCTATGTAAACAAGGCAGATCTCCATTCTGACAGAAGGGTAGGGATAGATTTTGTGCTCCTGCAAAGAAGGGAATAAAATCCATCACTTCCCTGAGTAAAAGCAGGCACACATAGTACAGTAAAACATTTGCCAGGCTTACAGGTAACCCTTTAATCACCCTAGATGTTTAACCCCTTCCCAGCCAGTGTCATTAGTACAGTGACAGTGCATATTTTTAGTACCAATCACTGTATTCCAGTCACTGGTCCCCACAAAGTGTTAGAAGTATCAGTTAATGTCCGATTGTCTGCTGCAATATAAGACATTAGCGCACTCACGCAGGGCAGGCTGGATCTTCTAAGGCGGTTGTCGCGGCAGACACAGGAGTGACAGAAGGACAGATGGTGGGTATTTGGTGGACCAGTGGGGAGGTATGGAAGAAGATAACAGTATATATAATATTTTCTAAATTTTACATTTAATAAAGTTATTACTGTTTTTTTGATTTTTTTGCCCCTACACCCCACAAAGCAGCCCCTTAACCCCCCCCCCACACAATGCAGCTTCTTAGCCCCCCACAATGCAGCCCCTTACCCCCCTCTCCCTCCCCCTCACATTGCAGCCCCTAAAAAAATCTTCATATAGACAAGGTGCTGTTGAATGTAAACCTGACTTCCTGATAAATTTAATTTTAGTTTTAATTACCTGGGTATAAAATAATTTATGTGTGGCCCTTTCTGGTGAGCATGATTTTTTTTGGGGGGGAGGGGGTGGGGCAAGCATTTCATTCTTGGACACAGGCAGCACAATGTCTTGGGCCAGCCCTG